>NW_015386413.1:684178-711685 GCF_001527695.2 Protobothrops mucrosquamatus
AAATAAAATAAAATAATAAATAAAATAATAAAATAAAATAAAATAAAATAAAATAAAATAAAATAAAATAAAATAAAATAAAATAAAATAATAAAATAATAAAATAAAATAAAATAAAATAATAAAATAAAATAATAAAATAAAATAATAAAATAAAATATAAAATAAAATAAAATAAAATATAAAGTAAAATAAAATAAAATATTACAATTTTAACATGGTATGTTGCCCAGAGGTACCCTGTGGTAAGATGAGTAACCAAAAAACAATAAAATAAAATAAAATAAAATAATAAAATAATAAAATAAAATAATAAAATAAAATATAAAATAAAAAACATTAAAAAAAATGAAATGAAATGAAATGAAATGGAAAATAAAATAGTGACTTGTCTGATGTGGATTTTTCCCCCAGAATTAAATACTCCTCTTTTCTAATTAATGCAAATTGGTCTGGTTCCAATTAGAACATCATTGTTACAATTCTGATATATTAAATCAAGATGAAGACCTTTCTTCTCAGTTGCCAAACACAGCCTACTGGGCTGGCTTTCTAATTTTATTAACACTACACTTCATTATGCATTTTCTGTTGCTGAAGAGTCTGACTTCTGATCACAGTTTTAAGTCTAGAATTTATGAGGTGTCACACAAGTGGCGCACTCACATTTTTCAAGCATAAAATCACACACGCACACCCCACCGGTATGCAACATTCAAAAATAAACTTCAGCGTGATCATTATTTGCCACAGTAAGCCTAGCTTAGTTCTTCCAACTTCTTTGACTAAGTTAAGAATGCACAACATATCATCTGCGGTTCTTGAGGATAACTTTTGAAAACCTCAAAAGTTTTCCCTCATTATATTGAACACCCTGTGTATATTTTCTGTAGCGTATCTGAATTGTTTAGCTCACCTTTTAAGCACACTGCACTGACTTTAATAAGTTTTTTTTAATGGTCCCTTGAAAAAAAGGCCGAACTAAAGTTTCACGCAGACTGCAGCTAAAGACCGTGTTAAGTTTTAAAATAAGTACAGTACGTTATAATAGTAGGTCTTCTTTGCATTTAGGGTGAACGGTGAGGAAGAACCTCAAAGTCAGCCCATCCTGATTGTCTTGAGCACAAGATAAATGAAAGAAAAAAAAAAACATTATTGGCTTTCAAATGAGGAGATATACACCAAAAAGGAAATTCTACCCCACCTACTTAGAGATAGATTTATATCTATCCCTATAAATGAGTAATGCCTGGAGTCTGAAAAATTGGGGTAGAAAGATGGATGAGATAAATCTACAAAGAGATTTCTTTGTAGACTCCAACTCAATGTTATATTCTGGATTTTTCCCTTTTGCATGTATTTGGAGGATATGCTCATGCCATTCTAGTCTAAGGTGTTTTATTCTTTATTTGCAAGAGAAGGCTACTATAACTCTCAATTTGTCTTTAAAAAAAGTTTGACGCAGCATACACCTGGCAGTTTAGATATCAAAGTACATTTATACTATTTTGAATGCATTTATTTCTTCTTTGAAAACTCTCTCTAGCTTCTCACATCATGCTGTTATCAAATCAAGCCATGCAGGAGCATCCATATCTACTTCTTCGAGATTGGCTTTGGAACCAAAATGATTAATAAATATTTCTTTTTAAAAATCCAATAAATCTAACTTCCACATACCTGTCTAGCAATATGAATGCTTTCCATAATATTAGATCAGATCCGTGCCACCATTGTTGACTTAAACTTTAAAATAATATATGAATTTGTATTATCCTTTTCCTTAGGCTTACCAGATTATATATATAAGATATAGAAAGACTATATATTATTTTTCTGCTAAAGGATTGAACTTACTGGATAAATTAAATCACTGTCTGCTGAAGAGCCAGTTTGCATCACAGAATTTAGGGATGATACCTATTGGATTCAACCTGGAGAATTCTATACAGTATATGTATTAAGTACTGGTATCAGCATGGATCCAATGATGTATAATCAATTAATTTCTCATTGATAGGATAGTTTGCCCTAATCACTTAGAGGAACCAGGAATTGTATCAAATCTGTAGACGTGATGAAACGGGTTGTGTTTACTTATTAAGTCTTAAATTCATTTTAGAGAAGTGAAAACGTGTCATTAAGGAGGAGAAGCACTACCCAAAAGTCTTTAAGGAAATCACATATTATATATTCACTACCCAAAGGAATTTAAGGGAATTCTCTATCAAAGGACATGCCTAAGAAATCTACTGGGAAAAACTTTTTGGGTGCAATTGTTATTGATTTTCTTTCTGTTCCAACATCAGAATCAGAATAGATCTGGAAGGGACCTTGGAGGTCTTCTAGTCCAGCCCCTTGCTCAAGCAGGAGACCCTACGAATAATGCTCCTTCTGATATCCCCCTTGCTCCTCCAAAATTGTGTTATTCTTTCCCCAGTGCATATCCACAGTATTGAGGTTTTAGAAAGACAAAGCTATCTAGTTGTAACCCTCACCTTTCCTGAGAAAAGTGTTGCTCTGGAAAGGAGTTATTTGCGTCAAAGTTTACATCACAAACTTCCTTTAAACTAGCCTTATTACAAGTAGATCTTGACTTAATTGAGGCTAGACTTTCGGTTGCTAAGCAAGACGGTTGCTAAGTGAGGGATGCTGGACTTTATGACCTTTTTTGCCATGGTGGTTCTTAAGTGAACCACTGTAGTGGTGGCACAGTGGTTAGAATGCAGTATTGCAGGCTAATTCTGCCAAGTGCCAGCAGTTCGATCCTGACTGGCTCACGGTTGACTCAGCTTTCCGTCCTTCCGAGGTCAATAAAATGAGGACCCAGATTGTTGGGGGGCAAAAGGCTGACTCTGTAAACTGCTTAGAGAGGGCTGTAAAGCACTGTGAAGCGGCATATAAATCTAAGTGCTATTCTATTCTATTCTGTTCTGTTCTGTTCTGTTCTGTTCCGTTCCGTTCCGTTCCGTTCCGTTCCATTCCATTCCATTCCACTCCACTCCACTCCACTCCACTCCACTCCACTCCACTCCATTCCATTCCATTCCATTCCATTCCACTCCACTCCACTCCACTCCACTCCACTCCACTCCATTCCATTCCATTCCACTCCATTCCTTAATTCTATTCTATTCTATTCTATTCTATTCTATTCTATTCTATTCTATTCTATTCTATTCTACTCTATTCTTGCCATTGTGGTGCAGTGGTTAGAATGCAGTATTGCAGGCTAGTTATACCCACTGCTAGCAGTTTGATCTTGACTGGCTCAAGGTTGACTCAGCCTTTCATCCTTCCGAGGTTGGTAAAATGAGGACCCAGATTGTTGAGGACAACAGGCTGATTCTGTAAACCGCTTAGAGAGGGCTGTAAAGCACTGTGGAGCAGTATATAAGTCTAAGTCCGTTGCTACTGCTAGTTGATAAGTAAGTAACATGATCATTAAGAACATTTGGTTTCCCCCTGTTGGGGAAAGTTGCAAATGTTGATCACATGACTGAGGGACACTGCAACCATCATAAGTACTTGTCAGTTGCCAAGTGCCCAAAATTTATTCACACGACTGTGAGGATGCTGTGAGTATCATAAGTGCAAGGACCGATCATAGTTCACTTTTTTCACTGTCATTGTAACTTCAAACAGTCACTGAATGAACCATTGTAAATCAAGGACTATCTATAATTTTCTTCCAAGCACTCCTATTAATAAATGTGAAGGGAAAAAAAAGAATGAGTATAATATGCTATATTAATTTTAAAAAAATGATCTAGAAACAATATGTTAAGCTCAGGGAAATTCCATAAGATGGCTGATTTTATTGCTTTTACTGCATTCATTCTTTTGGTCTGTAATAACCAGCTGTAATTGCAATGTTTTCAACATGATTTTATGTTCCTATAAGTGCTGTGATATATCAGCTTCAGCGTTTCGATTGTCAAATTTAATCCTTGCATGTTCGTTTTAGCCTTCCTTCTTTATGGGGGGAAAAAAACAACGAATGTTTTACAATTAAACAGTTTTATTCTTCCCCAAGGAAAATGGACGATCAGATATCAGCCACTGTTGCATTTCAATATTCATTTCTTATTCCAAGGGTCAGTTTAACCCAAGATAAAAAGATCAGGCATGCTTAACATCAAAATAGAGCCAGCCACCCAGTGTATTTGCAGCAGCAGAAAAGCAATCTCTGAATTTAAGACAATTTGCTGCCCTACAAACAAAAGATTGGACTGTAAATCAAAAACGACCTTTCCGTTTTAAAGGTCGATTAATGGGAAGACAATCTAGTCTTCCTTTGAACTAAATGTAGAGTACAAATTCTAGCCAGGGCTGTCTGCATCAGAACCGCAAGCACAAAACACCACCAATCAGCAGATCATCATTATTATTATTTCTTTACTCAAGACACACTCCTACGTCTTGAACGTCCAAAATTAAACTCATTAACCATTTTCAGGTTTCCACCACACTATAAGTGACTATGTTGCCACATGGGGTGATTCCTGTTTAGATCCCACCTCAAAGGGGAGCAGCTGTCTTTTTCTGTCTCAACAGGCCTATGTTTTATACAGGAGACAAATGAAACTAATTCTGAAGACATTTAGAACATAGAAGAATAGTTGGAAGGTACCTCAGTGGTCTTCTAGTCCAACTCCCTGCTTGAGCAGGAGACCCTATATCACTTCATACAAATGATTGTCCAGTCTCTTTTTGAAATGTCTCCAGTGATGGAGCACCCACAACTTCTGAAGGCAAGTTCTTCTCTTGGTTGATTGCTCTCACCATTAGGAAATTTCCCCTGCTTCTGGAGACAGGTTGTTCCACTGATTAATTGTTCTAACTGTCAGGAAATTTCTCCTTAGTTCTAGGTTGCTTCTCTCTTTGGTTAGTTTCCACCCATTGATTGTCGTCTTGTCTTTGGATGCCTCAGGAAATAGTTTGATGCCCTCATCTTTATAAGAGCCCCTCAAATATTAGAATACAGCTGCCATGTCACCCTTGTTCTTCTTTTCATTGGATTAGACATACACAATTCCTGTAACCGTTCTTTGTATGTTTTAGCCTCCAGCCCCCCGATCATTTTTGTTGCTCTTCTCTGCACTCTTTCCAGAGCCTGCTAAAAAAAACTCTTTTAAAAGATTTTGAAAAGATGCTGCAACTGCTTTTATCCATGGAAGACTACACAATTAAGAGATTTCATGAACTCAAACCCTACTGGAATTAAGAAAAGCCACTCCCCAAATTGGTTGTTTCAGGAAACTTGGATAAATGAGATATTGTGAAGTTTTTCCTCTCATAGTGAGGTACGGGTTGATATCTTTTAAAGGAAATTAATCCTGATTGTTCTTTGGATGGACAGATACAGAAGCTAAAACTCAAATATTTTGGCCACCTAATGAGAAGAGAGGATTCTTTGGAAAAAAAAACCCTGAGGTGGAGAAAGATGGAAGGCAAAAGGAGAAGGATATGGCAGAGGATGGGATGGTTAGATGGTGTCATTGATGCAATGAAGATCAATTTGGGCAAACTCCAGGAAACAGGAGGCCTGGTGTGTTGTGGTCCATCAGTCACAAAGAGTAAGGCAGGACTTTGCGACTATACAACAACAAATGGGTTGATAAAGTTTGTGCTCCCCGATATGAAATATAATATAGGTGCTATGATACTCTGTGTTGTTGTTTTTACTTTCACAATTTTAACTTTACCTTAAAAAAAAACACCCTGATTTGTGCATGTTGGCTACGTATGAGACTCAATAACAACTGGGCATATGTGCCCAGTTAAACTCATGAACAAATCTAAGATTGCATGAACTCACATACATCTACATGTACAAAGTCTTAACATCAATCAATCTTGCTGCATAGGAGTCTATCATTCTATCAAGTATTATGCATACCCCAATAGGAGGTTTCAGATTTACGTACCGTTTTACAACAGTGGCTTTTTTCCATGCACAGTCTCTGGAATGGTCTTACGCTGTGCACTTGGAGACTCCTAAGCCTGTTAGGTTGCAAATTTTACCAATTTAGGATCACAGCCAGTTCTTTGACTTTATAGCACACTGTCAGACCTGCCCCAACGTAGATGTTTAGGAAAGAAAGATCATCAACTCCATTTGATGGATGTGATAGGTTCTTTTACTAAAGTTAAGTGGTTGCAGTGAAAGTAAAGCTAGATCTGAGTATGCCCACACAACATTTACAGTTTCTCACCCCGTTTCCCAGCCCTCAGGGATCAGTCTATCAATTGATTGATCAGTCTATCAATGTCCAATAGGATGCCTCGAAGATATTTTGGGAATGGCTTGGAACTTGGCACTTCTGAATCCAGTTTTGCATTCTGTTCCCAAGCCAGGTGTCCTTGGAGCTGGTTTATTCTGATTGGGCATCTCTGGTTCTTGTCAATGTGTCTCCCCTCCCACCACGTGTCTTCTCATTCCCAGGCCCACATATTACTATCCCCCAATTCCTTCTCCCCTCCCTTGCAGTTTATGGCAGGATGCCAATGAAGCAAAGAAGCTGGAGATGGCAGACCTGACACATACACTATATTTCATTTATTATTTCATGATTACATCTGGAAATCTCTGCTCCGTTGCAATGGTTGGGATGGAGTGGTTGTGTCTCTTTTCAATATATAGGTTGCATAAAAAGTCTCAGTCTTTGCTGCTAATTTATGGTCAGACAGATTTCTTAATCCGCACCTGATAAACTTAAATTCTGCTTTGGTCTTCCCTTCCTCCAGAAAAAGTCTATTTGATTATAGTAAAGAAAAACATAGAATAGATCTTAATGCAATTGAATCTGGTGAATTTTTTTTTCCTGATGTAAGGTTTTTCAAAACCTTCTAAAACTTTGCTTTAATTTGTTTTTTTTGCTCCTTTTTATCATAGCCGTTAAATCATAAACAACAATTAGATGACTCAGGCTGCAGTTGGCAAATTGTTAATTGCCATTAAAGTTGTTTATGACCCTCTTGAGCATGAGTACCCTGTGCAGAAACTGAGAAGATCAAGTTTTAAGATGTCTGTTTTGCTTAAAAGACACAATCTTTTTTCCCTGAGGTGATTACAGGAGAGATCTTCGAACATAAAGCAAAATAATCCCATGATATGCTTAGGCAAGGCAGCTCTTTCTGGCATGATTTATTTGTGTTGGGGATCCTATATATTTGCAAGTGTATATTATGTATGTATATAGACCCAGAGAGACACATTAAATACTCACATACAGACAGACCCATAGACACACAAATACATAATACGTCTTATATTTTCCCCCCTTTTTACGACCCTGTAATCTCTTGCTTTGTGGTGGCATCAGGGTGACTGAGTGGAGCTGAGCATTTACTGACCAGATGCCCTTCCTGATGCCCATGCAGAATTCACAGCAAATATTTTCTCTTTGCGCCCTGATAGAGAAACATCTGTAGCTGCCTAGGGTTGAACTCTCAACCTTCCAAGTGGGAAGCGAGCATCTTCACCTCTAGGTCACTACATACTAGATATACTATGTACTACATACTATATACTACATACTATATATTGTAGTACCTCGATATCATTAATTGGTTTGAGGCACTTGTGGGAGTCAGCCAGTTCACACCACTTTGGCAGAACCGGTAGCTATTTTTTTGTTGGCCAGGCCCAGACTGGATTTCCGGAAGTGGCATCCACGCAGAGAACCGGTTGTTCACATATTTTAATCCCACCACTGGATAGATAGATAGATAGATAGAGAGAGAGAGAGAGAGAGAGAGAGAGAGAGAGAGAGAGAGAGAGAGAGAGAGAGAGACAGAGACAGAGACAGAGACAGAGACAGAGACAGAGACAGAGACAGAGACAGAGACAGAGAGACAGAGAGACAGAGACAGAGACAGAGACAGAGACAGAGACAGAGACAGAGAGAATAAGGAGGTAGCTAAAGACCAGAGCGCAGATTGTGTGTGTGTGTCTCTCTCTCTGTCTCTCTCTCTCTCTGTCTCTGTCTCTGTCTCTCTCTCTCTGTGTGTGTGTGTGTCTCTCTGTCTCTCTCTCTCTGTCTCTCCCTCTCTCTCTCCCTCTCTCTCTCTCTCTCCCCCCCCTCTCTCTCTCTCTCGTTCCTGGTAAGTCTGTGGGAGAGAACATCACCTTCCATTTACATAGCTCAATTACTACCCAAGCTATTTTATGTTCCATCATCTTCCTAATAATTTTAAGCATGCAATTTGCCTTTTTGTAGTCCAAGCCAACTGCTCTGACATTTTCATTCAGCGATCCACTTCAATGGAAAGATCTTTTCAGGGACCGCTCTGATACGATAAATCAAATTATTATATTTTTTCCCCCAAACTGGGCAACTTTAAGATGTCTAAACTTCACCTCTCGAAGTTCTAGCATGGGGAAGACGCTATTTTAAATCAATAAGTGAAATTGGATTCTGTAGGTGTGGGTGTACATGCTCAGGCCGGTGTTCATCATTTTGCAATTGCATACCTTCCGCATATTATGTCGTTTTGAGACTCAGTCACTCAGCTTAGAGAAATCCTTTTTTTTTTTTTTTTGCTTTTCGCACTTGAATAATTGGATTTATCATGAAAAGGAATTGCTGCTCTAGTCACTCAAACTCAAAGCTTTTATAAATCAGTTACAAAAGCTGGTTCCTCAAAAGCTCCTCTTTGAATAGCTCTCCAATCTGTCTGTTTTTATTGGTAAATGTTCTTTAGCCATTTCCCATTCCCTATCTATCTCTGTTCCATTATCCTATGCCTATTGAGGTTTCCCAGGATTTATTAGTGAAGTACCTTGTTATTAGCTTTTCGAAGTATGCACATCTATGAGATCACCTATCTAGAGGGTACCCTGGTAAATGAGGCTAGACTGACATTTCCAAAAATCAGATTGTTCCTCTTTAGAAAGCGAATTCTTTTACGTCTGTTTTCTTTTTAATAAGAGCCATTATGGAGGATGAGAGATCCTTGATCTTCTCTGCTGCTCACTGCTGGAGCTGGGGTGGCAGAATGGTTAGAATGCAATGTGGCAGGTAATTCCGCCGACTGCCATCAGTTCGATTTTGACTGGCTCAAGGTTGACTCAGCCTTCCATCCTTCCAAGGTCGGTAAAATGAGGACCTAGATTGTTGGGGGCAATAGTCTGACTTAGAGAGAGCTGTAAAGTACTGTGAAGTGGTATATAAGTCTAAGTGTTAATGCTATTGCTGTAAAAAAAACATTCCCACTGCCATCAGTTCGATCCTGACCGGCTCCAGGTTGACTCAGCCTTCCATCCTTCCGAGGTTGATAAAACGAGGACCCAGATTGTTGGGGGGCAAATATGCTGACTCTGTAAACTGCTTAGAGAGGGCTGTAAAGCACTGGGAAGCAGTATATAAGTCTAAGTGCTATTGTTATTCTGTAACAATGCTTTATCTCAAATAACCATTAAAAGAACAGTCCCATAATTTGGTTTATCCCCCTGATCTTTCTCTTTCACTGTTTTTAAATTGGATTTTGCTTTTTGTTTTTCAGATGAATTCCCACCTGAAAGGGGAAACAAAAATACATATTTTATCAGAAAGCGGCTAATTGTGTATGTCATTTTTTTTCACCGCCCCTATTTCTTCCCAGAGTTTTAATGATGTTTAATTCACCCATGAGGATGATAACTCCATTTGTTCTTACCTATCTTTGTCTTAGATTATCTGATTCCCTCCCTCAAACTGCCACCTTTGTCTATTCATTTGTTTTTACAGCCTAAAGTAAATGCAAAGAAAAAAAGAAAACATGAGTGTGATGGTAACATAAACCATGTATGGAAGATGGCTTTCAGTTCTCCCTTAAGTCTTCTTTTTGTTAGGCTAAACATACCTAGTCTATCCAACATATCATTGTGTGAGTTGTTGTTGGGAACAGGCAATAGACATTACTCTGATGGGCCACAAACTCACTCTCATCTAACTACATAATTATGAGAAAGCTTAACAAGTACTGGAAATTTTCTTTCAGGGTCATTTTTCAGAAGATTGCTTTCTGCGATGTCTCCTTAACTAGCTTTCTAATATCTTTCGTACATCTGGGTTCGATTTACTTCTTTGTTCTCAGACCATCACTCATCCACATGGCTGTCATAAACAGAGAGTTCATACTTCATAGCAGATAAGGAATTTAATCTCCCTTTATCACTTCTTACCCTTCAGCTCTTGTCTGTAAAGTTAGTGGCCCACTCATTACACAAGTGAAGGCACTTTCTCAATAGAAAGAAACAAAGTAATAAGGGGGAATTTCCTGTTTAATTTTTATTTCAGCATGATCTAACTACCTGCCTGTCTGTCTTTCTGTATCTGTCTGTCTGTCTGTCTGTCTGTCTGTCTGTCTGTCTGTCTGTCTGTCTGTCTGTCTGTCTGTCTGTCTGTCATCTCTAATCTGTCTCTATCATCTATCTATACTATCATCTATCTATCTAATCTATTTCTATCATCTATCTAAACTATACGTCTTTCTATTTTTCTGTCTTTCTACATATCATCTATTATCTATCTAATCTATCTATCTATCTATCTATCATCTATAATCTGTCTCTATCGTCTATCTATACTATCATCTATCTAATCTGTCTCTATCATCTATCTAATCTATACGTCTTTCTATTTTTCTATCTTTCTACATATCTATCATTATCTCTATCTCTATATCTCTATCATCTATCTATCTATCTATCTATCTATCTATCTATCTATCTATCTATCATCTCTAATCTGTCTCTATCATCTATTATACTATCATCTATTTATCTATCTATCTATCTATCTATCTATCTATCTATCTATCTATCTATCTATCTATGTATCTATCTATCTAATCTCTCTATCATCTATCTATTGAATCTATTTTTCTATCTATCTATCTGTCTGTCTGTCTGTCTGTCTGTCTGTCTGTCTGTCTATCTATCTATCTATTTATCTATCATCTCTAATCTGTCCCTATCATCTATTTATACTATCATCTATCTAATATCTCTATCATCTATCTATCTATCTATCTATCTATCTATCTATCTATCTATCTATCTATCTATCTATCTATCTATCTATCAATCTATCTCTCATCTATAAAGTTTTTAGGCTATTCAATAGCTATTCAGAATACCTATTCAACCCCAGAATATCTTGAGGGACTTCACAAGATTAAAAACATAGTATTATACACAGAACAACACACAGTGTAACAGCCAATTGACTTCTTCCTATTGATTTTCTTATTTTTTTTTCCAAGTTTTGCTTTCTTTAGCTATGAACTGTTTGAAGACACAAAATCATCTTTTTTTCCCCTTTATAATTGGTTTACCTACTCTGAACCTTTGAGAAAGGGCAAAGTATTAATCCAGAATAAATAGATTGACGAGTGCTGCTCATATGTACTTTTGCTGCAGAGTGTGGTCCTCCGGCTTTCATAAGCAGCAATTATTATCATTGGAGAGATGAAGAGATTACAGATAGATGCCTGTAATAACTAGAGTTACAAAATTGACATTTGCATTTCAATATAAACTTTCCACTGTGCAACATGAGTAATTGCGGTGATAAAAGGTTCATAATATCAGGAGGATAACATTAACTGATATTAGATATTGCATTTTCATCATCCTGGACATGTTACAATCAGAGCTATTATTATATATTAGCTATTTCTTTCAGTGAAAAGAAAAGACCAAGGAGAATGTGGTACTTATCTGAAGCACAGCACAGCTATTAACCTGTAAAGGTTTAAAGAAAAATACCAGGCTGATGTGACTAATTCTACTTCTGTTCCACAATATGAATGCCAAGTGATTTTTCTGAAGGGATTTTTAAAGCAGCATGTGGATATCAACATAGTTAGACCAGAATTAGCAGATACGATGGCTCAGTGGTTAAAGACATTGAGCTTACTAGCTGGGAAACTGACTGTCCAGATTCAAGACTCAAGCACTGTGTGACAGGGTGAGCTCCCGTTCCTTGCCTCAGCTCCTTCCCACTAGCAGTTCGAAAACATGCAAATACAAGTAGATAAATAGGTACCACCTTGGTTGGAAGATAATAGTATTCTGTGCACCTTTGGCATACAGCCATGCTGGCCAGGTGACCATGGAAACATCTTCAGACAATGTTGGTGTCAGCTTGAGAACCCAAATAAAAGTCCAGGTTCATTCCGTTTCCAAAAATCTTACTGTTTATTGAATACACTGCATGGTTTATGTTATGTCGAAGCAAAACTAACTCTGGTGGTTCCAACACCAGTTTGTGGACTTAAAAATTAATTTTCCCAACCAAACCCACAACATCTTGCATAATCCATATCAACAAGTTCACTTTGTTATGGGAACCGTCTGCTTCAAATCCTCACCCATTCTGGTGTCCTTGACAAGGCGTCGGGCTCTCACGGTCTTCAGCTGAATCAAAGTAGTTTCGTTTCTCCATCTAACTCACTTGAAAGTAACACCTCCCCCTCCCTTAATTTAAAGGCAAGTTGAAAGGCAGAGGCACATAGCTGCCAAAGTTTCATCAAGAAACAGACATAAGCACTATCCCCTAGAGTTGAAAATGACTAGATAGGGGAAATCTTTACCTTTAGACCTGACTTAGTGAGAAGCACATAGGAATATCATGAAATCATCCAAAACCTGACACCAGAGGGAAAGACAAGAAACAATGGTTGGAAACTGGTCAAGGAGAGAAGCAACCTGGAATTAAGGAGAAACTTCCTGACAGTGAGGACAATTAACCAGTGGAACTGCTTGCCTTCAGAAATTGTGGGTGTTCCATCACTCGAGATTTTTAAGAAGAGACTAGACATTCACCTGTCTGAAATGGTATAGGTTCTCCTGTTTTATCAGGGGGCTGGACTAGAAGACCTCCAATGTCCCTTCCAATTCTATTCTATTCTATTCTATTCTATTCTATTCTATTCTATTCTAGTCTAGTCTAGTCTAGTCTAGTCTAGTCTAGTCTAGTCTAGTCTAGTCTAGTCAAGTCAAGTCAAGTCAAGTCTAGTCTTAGTCTAGTCTAGTCTAGTCAGAGCAATGCCACAGTTGGACATCAGTCATTATCTGTCCACACATTTTCTATCATTCCAACATTGGCAGAGCCAATGTTCCATTTTCCATGTTCATTGGAAATTAGAGTATAAACTCCATTCTTCAAAATTGGAATCATATCTTTGTGGTAATTTGTGGGGTGATGGTCATATTCCTTCTCAGCCTTTGCTCTTCCTGTTGTAATGTGGGCACAAAAATTATGACCTTGAATCACACATGCTGGGAAAAATGTTTCCAAACAAAAACCAATGATTTGAATAAATGGAAACAGTCTATCCATCTACTGTATCTATTTATCATTTATATATGTATCTATGTATCTATGTATGTATCTATGTATCTATGTATGTATCTATGTATCTATGTATCTATGTATCTATCATCTACCTACCTACCTACCTACCTACCTACCTATCATCTATCTATCTATCTATCTATCTATCTATCTATCTATCTATCTATCTATCTATCTATCTATCTATCTATCTATCTATCTATCTATCTATCAAGCTATCAAGCTATCTATCAAGCTATCTAGCTAACTAGCTATCTAGCTATCTAGCTAACTAGCTATCTATTTAGCTAGCTAAATGGAATGGGTGCTCCATCACTGGAGGGTTTTAAGAAGAGACTGGACAACCACTTGTCTGAAATGGTATATGGTCTCCTGCTTGAGCAGGGGGTTGGACTAGAAGACCTCCAAGGTCCCGTCCAACTCTGTTATTCTACAGTATGTTCTATGTTTTGCCATCATCTATCCAGTAGAAAGGATGAGGATATTTATTATGATTACATTAATGATTGTTGAAATGACTTTGTAGTGACTATGGACGATTCTTCAGTCTGAAAGACCGTCCATCAGTTAATCAATATGCCTACTACAGCTTTTGACTTGAATACCATTTAAACTGCTGTTGGGCTACAGAACGAGTGGAACTTGGCTTGTTATCAGAAGAAGATAAAACAGAAGAAATGTCGGAAGAACCACCGTGACCTAGCTTTTAGGGGAGATAAATGCACTGCTTCCCCTTTAAATGGTCAGAAGTTTTGTAGAATTCACCAGAGAAAGTTCCACTCGCTCTGAATTTCTCTTTGGCATGAAGAAATGTTTACTGTCAGGCTTTTCAAAGGCCATCCAGGGCAACAGATTGTTTTTCAATGTTAAAAATAGCATTAAATATTACAGAAACAAATGGCTTCAAGCGGAGGATTTTTCAACATCTGCTCTGAAACTTGTCCAAGAAGGACAGCGCAAGCTTTGAATCTTCTGGCTCTCTGAAAATGTAACTTCATCCCAAGACATAACATATTTTTTCCCTATTATTCTAATCAGCTTATCTCCCTTGTGACGCTTTGCTTCCCTTATTAAAAAGTGAAACATAATAATGGAAGAGAGAAATTCATCGGCTTTGTTCAGATCTTAACGAACACACATGCAAAAAAAAAAAAAAAAAAAAGCCACATCATTTCTGGGTCTTCCAGAAATAATAACAATAATAATAATGAACTGTAATTTTCATCAAAATATAAAATGTGAAAAAAAGAAACATAATAATAAAACATGCAACAGTGTGAGCCGAATAAATCATTATTAGGGGAATACAAATCGACTCAAATCCAATTTGGATTTGCCATTCAATGAATTGAATTGATTCAAATCTGTTGTTCATTTGAAAAATCTGACACACTGGTTTTTTTTTAGATTAAAAAAATCTAAGCCAATTAGAATTAAAGTTTTGATTCGGTTCAATAATAACGTGTTTGCAGATATACAAAAAGTCAATTAACTTGGGTCATTTTTTTTTTTACCTGAAATTTGGAATAAATTTGTCTGAAATGTTACTTAATGGTATGTAAACTCTATCTTCCCATCTACAACTTTACAACTATCTTAAACCTTGCAGTAAGATTCTCCCAATTCAAGTCAATAAACTAGATAAGCATCCAAGGAGGTAATACAGATAAAATGTGTACAGGAGTGTACAGTATACAGGAGGCACGTCAGGCAACTGAATTACTTCCACATGACTTGCCTTCGCAGAATTCTGAGGATCCGGTGGCAGGATAAGATACCAGATACAGATGTCCTCTCCAGAGCAGGCCTGTCATCAGTTTACACTCTGTTGATGAAAGCCCAGATGCCCTGGGCAGGCCACGTTGTAAGGATGCCAGACCATCGCATCCCTAAACAGGTCTTCTATGGTGAGCTGTCTCAAGGAAAGCGATCGCATGGGGGACAAAAGAAGCGATACAAAGACACGCTGAAAGCATCTCTCAAGTCCCTGGATATCGACACCATCTCTTGGGAATTTTTGGCACATGATCGACCGACATGGCGTACCCTGGTTTACCAGGGTTGCCAGACATATGAACACAGAAGGACAATCTTGGCACAAGAGAAGCGAGCACTCCGTAAAGCCAGAGCTGCAAATGCTGAAGCAATAGTGTCCACATTTCTCTGTTCAGTATGTGGCAGAACATTCCGTGCTAACATTGGTCTCATCAGCCATCTACGGACACACCGCTGATGGCCCATAATCCATAAGATGTCAAGGTCTTCATCGAAATCGATGGACGAACAACTTCACAGATAAAATAAAGAACACATATAGTTTGAATGGGCATATTCTCACAGATAATTGTGTTTGAAGATTGCTGTGGAGGGAAGGTTGCAACCAAACAGAATAACAGAGTAACAGAAGATCAAGAAATTGCTCTACTGAATTATCCCCAGACCTGTCATTCAACATATCAATCAAAGAATAGTCTATATCCCATCAATACTGAAGAATGTGTTTATCTTGCTAGGTATATTATTCCAAAGGCTGGAACTGCTGTACAATTAATTGAGTTTGCTAAATCCTGAACTATGTTAATGAATTTACATCTATATAAGCTATGTGAAAAAATATTCTTGTTTCCTTTCCAAAACCTGTTTTAGCCAAGGAATCCACTCTGCGTCATTCTGTTGCACTTATTTTTTTTGCTTCTAAGAAGCAATCTACTGAAAAAAAGAAGTCCTTATGTTTGCAGACGGTTGACAAATTAAGAACTCTTTTAAGCATTCCTTTGGAGAAGATTAGACTAGATGGTGAGGCAGAAGCTGAAAGATCACTTGATAACAGCAAATAACTCATTTGGAGCTTTGCATGTTTCTGGTTTTCAATTTCCTTCTACAGATGAGCTGAGAAATTGGGGCATTAGAGTCCTCTAAGCAGAAGAAACGATCAAATATTACTGCATGCTAAAGCAAAAGGCTCACCCAGACATCTCCTTTCCTTTCGTATTTGAATTAGGTCAAAAGTAGGTCAATATGGAAAGCAATATCTCTGCATATATATGTACCTTGGTGGTAGTGGTAGTATTACTGCCTGCACAAACTGTAATAGTAGTTCCAGAGTAGAGATGGAAGAAATCCTCACTGTTCTTTTCTCTCAAACCTGGCATCATTTACTAGCAGAAATATAAACCACCAACAGCTTCCCAGAAGATAGAATGGTCACCTCCTCCAGTAAAATCTACTCTTCCTGTTTGGAAAGTGGAACCCTGTTTGTGTTCCATGTCATTATTGCTGCCTCTCCTTATACTCGTGGTTTAGAAAATGCATCTTTTTGATAAAATATGCCTGGATCTTCACCGCCTTTACTTGGATAATGCAAGGAATACAACTGATTGAACGGTGGGATGATGTTGCTTGCATTTATCAGAAAGAGGGTAATCTCTTAGAATCCCTTTCTCCTGAACATCTCCATGACTCCAGCAATCTCTTGAATTCAGTGAAGTACATAGGCTGAACCTCCATAAATTCAATGTAATTTATGCCAAGTCATGCCCGGAGCATGATGAAGATGTTTCTTATACTCTTTTCCAGTAGCATCTTTCCCTCATTTGTCAAGAGGAGAAAACAGACAGAGGAATAGACTGGACCAGCTCCTCCTCCTCACTGCATGAATGACCATGGAGGCGCCTTAAAGGAGCTCTCCAGTGAGTTGAGAGGATGCCTTCTTCAATGGGCCAATTGGAGCCCTGCAGTTTGCTGACATCTGAAAACTTCCCTTCTAAGTGCACCAAAATGTCCACAGGAGAGGTTTTCTGCTGAAATCACTAAGTTGTGTTGTGGCCTGTCGGCTGCCAGAGGACTCCACAGCTGACCCAGAGGAGTGGGCATTGGGCCCAGCGTCAGGACCAGCTGAAAGCTCCAATGGGGATGAAAGAATGGAGCTGTCGCAGTCAGGGACAGAGGCGGAGCCTGCCCATCTGCCAGGCCCCAGATGGAAAGGCTGAGACCTCCATGCCTTGAGGCAAATGATTCAAGAGAGGAGGATCACATGGGGCCCATGATTGATGCATGGGCATGGGGGAGGCTGAGGAGAGGAGAACAGCGAGAGGCTATGGGCCGGTCTTCGGGGCAGAAGAGTCACCACTGCTAACGGAGCCCCACCCTCAGCTGTGGATAAAAGGTAGGGGCGGCGACAAATAGGTGTGGCAGACATCTGTCTCCCTGCCAGTCAGCCACTTCTAGTTGGAACTCCTGACCCTTGTTTGGAAAGTTACTGGAGCTTTCCTCAGATCGTGTGGCATTAGGAGCACCTTCTGAGCATGTGTGTGTGTCTTATGTTGGAAAAGAGCCAGCTTGCCTGAAGGCAGTGATGGCTAAAACTCCCAGTGTATTATAAAGCTTTTTTTTAAATTTAGTTAATCCCCTTGGTTATTTTAATTTGTTCTCTATTTATGTTGTTCTCATGGGTTTTTTAGATAGATAGATAGATAGATAGATAGATAGATAGATAGATAGATAGATAGATAGATAGATAGATAGATAGATAGATAGATAGATAGATAGATAGATAGATAGATAGATAGATAGATAGATAGATAGATAGATAGGATGGAGACAGAGATATAAATGTAGATAGATAGATAGATAGATAGATAGATAGATAGATAGATAGATAGATAGATAGATAGATAGATAGATAGATAGATAGATAGATAGATAGATAGATAGATAGATAGATAGATAGATAGATAGATAGATAGATAGATAGATAGATAGATAGATAGATAGATAGATAAATCCAGGGTCAGATCTTCACGAACTCTTAAGGCCAGCTGAAGTAATATTTATTTCAAACCTGCATATTCATTGAAATATTTATTTCAGCCGGCATATTCATTGTGGAAACAGTCCACATTAGTTTGCATCCTATTCAACAGTAAGTCAATTTCAATTCTTGGAGGAGACTATACATCCATTGAAAGGAAATACGGAATATTTTGCTTTTTAAGTTATTTTCTGCACTTTCCTGTCAGGGCTAAAGTGTCATCCAAGCACCAAACAAAACTGGCCTTGCTTAGTTGAGTCAAAGATAAATCACCTACAAATGGAAGAAAATTATGCAAATCGGAGGCTTACTAGGCAATCTGGCAGACATGGAGGTGGTAAAATGATAGCATATTTCAGACTGATTATCCCTACTATGCATCATGTTTCATTTGCTCGTGTCCCCTCCCCCCTTCTTTTAACAGAAAACAATTTTTGTATACTCGGTTTGTGTGAAACAGCCCAACCTATTGGTCTTTGATTGTCGTATTGCCTTACTGTATTTGAGTATATGTGCGAGAGGGGAAAAAAGCAAATGTACCACTTTTCTCCAGTTGAGAATCAGAAATGATGAAGGTAGATATTTTTTTTACACATAAAACGAAAAGCAAGACAGCCTGTATAACAAAATTAGTCCATGTAGAATTGATGCCACGTGGAGATAACAGTCCATCAATCTTGACTTTTCTGGCTGACGTCCCTCAAAGCAAAGCTGTAATAGCTCTGACTATTTTGTCTTCTTACTCACCTTTGCTTATCCTAGGGCCTCTCTGAGACATCTGAAGCCTGATCTCCTTAAATGACTTGACTTGATCCCAGTTAGTCTAGCCCTGAAGCAAAGCAGAAATTGGCTAAGGTCCTGGACTGAACTAGGCTCGCAGCTAGTGTCAAGAAACTGACTTTAGTTCTTCCACCGTTTCCTTAGAAAGCATTCCTGAGTTTTTGAAGCAACCCCTGCTAAGATAAGCTTCGTAGCCTAGAGAAGCGAGACTGATCAACTGGACTTGGATCGGAGAGAAGTATATTATACCATGTTCACCTTCTGAACTGGTCTGAGCCCGGAGCTCCAAGTTTCAAAACTGCAGGAAACAAGGAGAAGGTTGAGTTGACCCAGCCAAAAGAAATCCATCAGAGTCAAAAAATCCAAAGCAGAGTCAAGATTGATTGATTGTTATGGAATGGAAGAAGAGATGAACATACGGTGCGGTAAGGCAAACTGAGTATTGGGACAGCTTGCTCCACTCCTACAACGTAAGGCGTTACTGATCAGCACAAAGAAGCATTTCATACAAAGCATATTCATCCCCACCCTATATTACCAGTGTCAAACATGGACACGTATAACAAAATATAAACAAAAGCTAGTCACCGTGGAAATGAGATGTTTGAGGAAAGAAGAAGAAGAAGAAGAAGAAGAAGAAGAAGAAGAAGAAGAAGAAGAAGAAGAAGAAGAAGAAGAAGAAGAAGNAACAACAAGAAGAAGAAGAAGAAGAAGAAGAAGAAGAAGAAGAAGAAGAAGAAGAAGAAGAAGAAGAAGAAGAAGAAGAAGAAGAGGGGTAGGGGAGGAGAAGGAAGAGGAAGAGGAGGCGGTGGAAGAAGAAGAAGAAGAAGAAGAAGAAGGAGGAGGAGGAGGAGGAGGAGGAGGAGGAGGAGGAGGAGCCATCTTCATTACAACACTATTAATCTGACATAACAATGGTTGGTTTATTCTAAAGGACCAGTGCTTGTATTTGCACATCTACTTGGCATTTAAAACATTGCTATGTTAGATCATATAAGATTTTAATCCACAGATAAAAGCTGATGGATTTTCATAGCATTCCAAGAAGGAATCACAAGCTTTTCTAATAATTTTTTCCCCAAATAACCCTCTTCAATTTTACATGCTAAAAGGGATGGCAACATTGCAGCTACACGCTGGGAGTCAATGGCAGTTTCATAAATGCTATGAAGTCACAATGCTTAGTTTCAGAAAAATCGTAGAGCATGTCTATGTGAAAATTAATTAACTGCCAACATTTAGACTTTTTTTTTTCATAAGAGGGGGTAGATTGATTATTTCTGGTCTAAAGTTAACAAGCAAAACTTAGTAAACTTTTCTGAGTACATATAAAACCCAGCTGAAGGCCTAGGACTGGGGTGATGGCGCGCGTGCCCACAGGTTTGCCACCACGGTTCTAGGCTGTGTGTTGTTGTTTTCCCCCTTAATCTTTTTCAGTGTAGGAATGCAGGTGATCTAAAAAAAAAATGCATTGTGTTGTAAAATATGGTGACATAATGTTTATTGTTCCGTCGTTCTGGAAACTCACATTTTTAATGCTGCCACCCCATGTTAATTTGTTTCCTCTAATGCCAAAAAATAATTTATTGCCGACAGGAAGCTGAGTAATCCTCAAAATTAGATGCGATATTCCTGAAGTCTTTCCCATCATTGCTTTGAGAACCAGACTGGGGGAAAAAAAATTCCTTTCTGTTTTAACCCAGCCTCCTTTTTGTGTTCAGGTAAACCCCAGCCTCCTTGCACCAGGTAAATAAAGGCATTCTGTAACTGAAAAGCTATGTTTTTTTTCGAATGCTGCAATCTATTATATATGGGGCTGTCTTTGATAACAGTCTAGAAGTCTCGGTTAGTTGATCACAAGGGAGCTAATTGGGTCAAGCGGATATAATTATTTGCTAGTACTTTGCCATCTGCTCCAGTTTATCGTTATTTCCAGGCCTAACTCAACAGGCTAACTTTTAACCTCCAAAGCTTTACATAGCTTGAGCAAAGGACCTAAACATATGTCTGCTTCCCAAATTACTTATCCCTTACTTAAGGGATTTCATCTGAGGATACTTTTCACCAAACGACAGAAGACAGATGACCTTTTTAAGGGCAGGTCTCCATTTGTTTTATCAGTGGGGTTTTTTTTTTTTTTGTTTTTTTTTTTTTTGTATAATCACACATTTAGGGGCTAAATCATCAAATAATCTTATATATTTTTCCCCAATTTTTCTCAGTTTCTTCAGGATTATCTACGCAAAAGAGCATTCTTTGGAATCCCATAATCTTCTTCACTGGGGATGATTCTGATAAGTTAACAGATGTCTAGAATTGGGAAATATGCATTTATATGTGAGTTTTTTTCTTTCTTAGATTTTTTTTTATTCTGCCTTTATTTTTCTAAAAAACCCTCATACCTAATGCTCCTTCCTCCTCTTCTTGTTGTTGTTAATTGCGAAGTCGTGTCCGACCCATCGCGACCCCATGGACAACGTTCCTCCAGGTCTTCCTTCCTCTACCATCTTCTGGAGTCCATTGAAGCTCACGCCTACTGCTTCAGGGACTCCATCCAGCCACCTCATTCTCTGTTGTCCCCTTCTTCTCTTGCCCTCCATCTTTTCCAGCATCAGGCTCTTCTCCAGTGAGTCCTTCCTTCTCATTAGGTGGCCAAAGTATTTGAGTTTCAGCTTCAAGATCTGGCCGTCTAAAGAGCAGTCAGGGTTGATCTCCTCTAGGACTGACCGGTTTGATCACCTTGCAGTCCAGGGGACTCGCAGGAGTCTTCTCCAGCACCATAGTTCAAAGGCCTCCATTCTTTGTTGCTCAGCCTTTCTTATGGTCCAACTTTCACATCCATACATTGCAACTTGGAAAACCATGGCCTTGACTATACGTAATTTTGTTGGCAGGGCGATGTCTCTGCTTTTGAGTATGCTGTCTAGATTTGCCATAACTTTCCTCCCCAGGAGCAAGCGTCTTTTAATTTCTTGGCTGCAGTCCCCGTCTGAGGTGATCTTGGAGCCCAGGAAAATAAAATCTGTCACTTCCTCCTCTTATTTTTCAATAATAGCTCTGTGAGCTGAGTTGGATTGATAGAGAAAGGGACTGGCCCAAAGTCACCGCAGCTGGCTTCTAAAGTGGGACTAGAATTCACAGTCTCCTGGTGACTGATCCAAAGTCATCCAGTAGCTTTCATGCCTAAAGTGAGACTAGAATTCACAGTCTCCTAGGGATTGGCACAAAGTCATCCAGTAGCTTTCCTGCCTAAAGTGAGACTAGAATTCACAGTCTCCTGGTGATTGGCCCAAAGTCACCCAGTTGCTTTCCTGCCTAAAGTGAGACTAGAATTCACAGTCTCCTGGTGACTGGTCCAAAGTCATCCAGTAGCTTTCGTGCCTAAAGTGAGACTAGAATTCACAGTCTCCTGGTGATTGGCCCAAAGTCATCCACCTTCCTTTCAAGCCTAAGCAGTACTAGAATTCATTGTCTCCTGGTTTCTAGCCTGGTGCCTTTACCATTAGACCAAATTTGCAGAGATTGTGTCTAATTTCTTACTCTGCTCCGAGTAACTGTGTTTCTTCGAGGTTTATGGAACTGGCCAAGACAGCTATCCTATTGCCCTCCTCAAAGGGGATATTATTATTATTATCAGCTTACCAAACTGTCTTGCCAATCAACTAACCAAACACTATCTCCCAGTCTTGCAAACTCTCACACACGATATTATATGTCAGATGTTCTGTGCTTGGAATCCCCTGGAATAAGGGTCTCAAAGCAATAATAAACTCGTGCTATTGAGTTTATAGCACGCAGCCCACTTTGACTAAGCATGATTAGGGGACTGGAGGCTAAAACATATAAGGAACGGTTGCTGAATTGGGTATGTCTAGTTTAATGAAGAGAAGGACGAGGGGGGACATGATAGCAGTCTTCCAGTATCTCAGGGGCTGCCCCAAAGAAGAGGGAGTCAAGCTGTTCTCCAAAGCACCTGAAGGCGGGACAAGAAGCAACGGATGGAAACTAATCAAGGAGAGAAGCAACCTGGAACTAAGGAGAAACTTCCTGACAGTTAGAACAATTAACCAGTGGAACAACCTGCCTCCAGAAGCGGTGAATGCTCCAACACTGGAAGTTGTTGTTGTTGTTGTTGTTGTTGTTGTTGTTGTTGTTGTTATTATTATTATTATTATTATTATTATTATTATTATTATCTGCAGCTGCTGTCCCTTGTTATACAGTGTCGACTTCAGCACTGTATTTCCTCTCTCCCTTTCTATAATTCTAAGGAAACATCTACGCAGGCACGGAATCAGACAATGCATGATATACACATTTGCTTCTGCCTCAGAGAGAGGGGAAAAGCCCCGCATAATGAAAGAGGCTGTATTTCAATAGTATGTAATGTACTCTGCCAACAATGAAAAGCTGCATTCTCTTGTAAAAGATTGTCAATGGGACTTTGCCAATCTAGAAGCAGGTATAAAGTTCAGTGTACAGTATCTTGCATTTCCCACGGGTGCAACTAAGTAAAATTAAAAGGTAAAGCATGAGGACAAATAGGATACTTATTCCTTGTCTAGTTTTGGTTCGCCATGATGTAAAAAAGAGTGCAGAGAAAAGCAACAAAGATGATTAGGAGACTGGAGGCTAAAACATATGAAGAACGGTTGTAGAAACTGGGTAAGTCTAGTTCAGGGGTCTTCAAACTTGGCCCTTTTATGATTTGTGGACTTCAACTCCCAGAATTCCTCAGTCAAACACACTGGTTGAGGAATTCTGGAAGTCCACAAGTCATAAAAGGGCCATGTTTGAAGACCCCTGGTCTAGTTTAATGAAGAGAAGGATGAGGGGGGACATGATAGCCGTTTTTCAATATCTCAGGGGTTGCCCCAAAGAAGAGGGAGTCAAGCTGTTCTCCAAAGCACCTGAAGGCAGGACAAGAAGCACTAGATGGAAACTAATCAAGGAGAGAACCAACCTAGAACTAAGGAGAAATTTCCTAACAGTTAGAACAATTAACCAGTGGAACAACCTGCCTCCAGAAGTTATGAATGCTCAAACACTGGATGTTTTTAAGAAGAGACTGGACAGCCATTTGTCAGAAATGGTATAGGGTTTCTTACCTGAGCAGGGGTTGGACTAGAAGACCTCCAAGGTCCCTTCCCACTCTGTTATTCTGTTATTTTTCTAAGGCTTGCAGAGGTTGAGAAGAGAAGCAAGTACAATCATCTCCATTCTTACACACTTCAGTTCTGTGGAATTAAATGAGAGATGTGCAGAACTGATCCAGCTGTAATACCTCTGGCCTCACCTTCTCATTGCTGAATCTCAGCCTAAGTCGCACTAGAAGAGAATGGAAAATAGTTTTTGCTTTAGTAGAACTAAACCAACATTTGACACAGCATGCGTTTTGTGTGTTTCCATTTATTTGCCAAACGAAATTATGTTCGCTTAGCACAGCTATGCCTGATTATACAGCTAATGCCCTTTTACCACGTATGCCGATTTCCATGCTCCTTGTTCAGGTTTGTACTTTTGCAAATCTAATGTTCACTGAGCAGAGTAAACGCAAACAGGTTTCAAGGTGAGGGTGTTCTTCAAAGTACTTGCTAAGTTTGAACTTTGTAGAAAGCAACAACACCTTCGTGCTTTGCCTGTAGGCCCAACAACCGGAATTGCTCAACTTGGATTTCAAATCTTTGACATTCAGAACTCAGAAAGAATTTTTTAAATGGTTGGGCTTGGATACCTTGAAATATCCCTGTCTGTCTTTCTGTCTATCTACTATCTATCTGGCCATCATCTCCATCCTTCCAACCATCCAGGTAATCCATGGATCTCTCTGTATTTCTCTCTACCTCCATTTGACTGTCTGTGTCCATCATATCTATCTATCTATCTATCTATCTATCTATCTATCTATCTATCTATCTATCTATCTATCTATCTATCTATCTATCTATCTATCTATCTATCTATCTATCTATCTATCTATCTATCTAATTTATATTTGTCTGTCTTCATCTTCATCTCCATTCTATTTACAGTATCATCTTTCTTTCTTTCTTTCTTTCTTTCTTTCTTTCTTTCTTTCTTTCTTTCTTTCTCCATTTATATCTGTCAGTCTTCATCTCCATTCTATCTATCTATCTATCTATCTATCTATCTATCTATCTATCTATCTATCTATCATCTATCTATCTATCATCTATCTGTCTGTCTGTCTGTCTGTCTGTCTGTCTGTCTGTCTGTCTACCTACCTACCCACCTACCTACCTACCTACCTACCTACCTATCTATCATCTATCATCTCTGTCTGTCTGTCTATCTATCTTCTCTTTCTATTCTATCAACTATCTTCTATCTTCTATCTTTTATCCCCCCCCGTCTCTCCATCTTCATTTCCATCTCCATCTCCATCTCTATCCTATAAACTATCATCTGTCTGTCTGTCTGTCTGTCTGTCTGTCTGTCTGTCTGTCTGTCTGTCTGTCTGTCAATTTATACACTATCTTTATCTTATTTATCACCAGGAAGAAATAAAACCAATCTTACCTTCACCAAACCCTGCTTCATTTCTGTTAGGTGTGTAGTCCAAGAAAAAAAAATGAAGAAACTAGATACAGCATAAACAAAATCAATTCTGCATATTTGCTCACAAATGATGAATGAGAGCTCTTTGGTTTGGTTTGGTTTGCTTTTGCTTTTGAAGATCAGACTTCCAAAGCATGGCATTAACAACAACAACAACAAAAAGAAAGAAGTCCCCAAGAAACTAATTCCCTGAAATAAATAAACACAGGAGCCTTTGGAAAGAAAAAAAAGATACATCGCAAAGAACAGGCAGCATGAACTGAATCACAATTTCAAGGAGAGCTAGCTTATAGATCAGTGTCGCATAAGTGGGCTGTGTAGGTAAAAATGGCTTTTTCAGAAAAAAAAAGGCCAGTTTACAGGAGAAACACCTGAACATGCAAAATAAAAGAAAAAACAATTTATAGCCTGTGATAAAATTAATGGATTTTGCTCTGTAGCAAGTTGCGACTCCAGATTTCAAATGTTCTCAGTGAGAACATAAGCTCAGCTTAAGACGTAGAAGCCATAACCATATGGACACCTGAACTGTTCCCTAATATCCATCCTGCAGTCAATATAAATCCATCAGGATAGAGCTGGAAGGGACTTTGGAGGTCTTCTAGTCCAACCCTATACCACATCAGACAAATGGTTGCCCAGTCTCCTCCTAAAAACCTCCAGTGATGGAGCACCCACAACTTCCGAAGGCAAGTTTTCCCACTGTTTAATTGTCCTCACTGTTAGGAAGTTTCTCCTGAATTCCAGGTTGCTTCTCTCCTTGATCAGTTTCCATCCGTTGCTTCTTGTCCTGCCTTCAGGTGCTTTGGAAATTAACTTGACCCCTCTCTTCTTTGTGGCAGCCCCTCAAATACTGGAATGTTGCTATCATGTCAACCCCCAGTCCCTCTTTTCTCTAGATTGGCCATACCCAATTCCGACAACTGTTGTTCATATGTTTTAGTCTCCAGGCCTTTAATCATCTTAGTTGTCTAAGACTGAAAATCAGGCTTGTCAGATGCTATATTTTTTTCTATCCTGCTCTATGGAGTAGAGAGTTGGTCTCTGACAGAAGGCCACCTGAAGAGACTAGAAGCATTTGAAATGTGGATTGACAGGCGGCTGTTACGTAGAAGCTGGGTTGACAAGAACAGAAATGAGGAGGGGATAAGCTGCTTGGGAAAGCCAAGGGAAATCATCAAAACAATTAAAAAACGAAAATTAGAATATTTCGGACATGCGATGCGACACCCAGAAAAATACGGCATACTCCATTTAATCCTCCAGGGAAAGATGGAAGGCAAACAAGGTCCAAGCAGAAGAAGAACATCGTGGCTTCAAAATCTAAGGGACTGGTTTGGGCAAAACTCAGCAGCACTTTTTCGTGCGGCTGCTGATAAAAACAGGATCGCCAACATGATCGCCAATGTCCGATAATGGATATGGCACAAGAAGAAGTTTCTCTTCTTTGCCCTTTTTCCAAAGTTTCAACATCTTTTTTTGTAATGTGGCAGATGCAGTGTTCCAGTCCATATTACCTTACTCTAGTGATATCAAACACACCTTCTTTTGTTCTAAGGCTTCTGAGTCTAGCCACTGAAACCAAACTCTACTCAACCAACAGAGATCCCTGATCCTGTTTTAATGACAAATCAGGATACTGGTTTGTTTTTGTTTTGTTTTTTTAATGTCAAATAAGGGGCACTGAGAAATGTTTCCAGTCTTTTCCACAATGCTTTTGGTGTCTTTCAAAGATCTTCAAATGCTTCCTCTGAACTAGGGGAATTGGTTTGACATTTAAGGATATGGAAACTGCGGAGACTTCCGGTGGCAGGCGATTTCGCTGGTCGCAGCTGTTTGCTGCCTCCCGCCTGTTTTGCGTAAAAGCCGGTTTGACAGCCAGCATCAGCTGTCAAACGGCTTGATACCTTTCCCCTGGGCATAAGGGGATAGGTGAGCTGCCCGGGGTAGGAGTTGAGTTCCCGAGTCGTCCTATATGGACGATGTAGG
>NW_015386413.1:713740-751993 GCF_001527695.2 Protobothrops mucrosquamatus
CTCCTCCTCCTCCTCCTCCTCCTCCTCCTCCCCCTCCTCCCCTTCTCCTCCTCCTTCTCTCCACAAATACCATTCCCTTCTAGCACTGATGATGTTACCTAGTTTGGTAATAAAACATCTGCAAGAAAACAACCAAGCTCAGAGAGCACTAAGGACCCCACCATTGCTCAATGATTTGCATACATGAAAATCCAAGACAATACCTTGCATTTCCACTCAAACATCTGGGGACGGGGAAAGACCTCATGCTCCACCAGAGTGCACCAGTCTAGGCTGGAAGACTGAATGATCTGAAGTGATAGAAGATAACTATAGAAGAGGACATGCAAACATCCAAATCACTCTGATATTTAAATATATAAGATCTTTGCTTTGATGGCAACTGTACACATTACAACACAGGATATCATTACAATGGTGGATTGCCATATTTTAAGTGTGCCTATGGCTAAAAGTGGGACACTTCAGAGCAGTGATAGTCAAGGCGGTAACAGAAAATGAGAGAAAATTCTATTTTAATACCTGGAGCCGAGCAGTAGAAATTCTTTAAAATGTAAAGGCTCAAACTGGTAGATGTCACCTGCAACATAACACCCTGGACTTAACAATTGTCGATAAGAAAGACAAAATGTCTGGATAGTGGACGTGGCAGTGCCTGGAGACAGCAGAATAGACAACAAAGAACTGGAGAAAATAACAAAATACAAAGACCTACAAATAAAAATAGAAAGACTGTGGAAAAAGCAAGCAAGGGTAGTACCAATAGTAATAGGCGCCTTGGGTGCAATCCCAAAACAACTGGAGCACCACTTGAACACCATCATCGGCATTGACAAATTCTTCATTAGTCAATTGCAAAAGGCAGCCTTACTAGGAACCGCCTCCATCCTGCGCCGATATCTGTAATAACATCAAACATCCAGATCTGCCTATCCCAGTTCCTGGGAAAGGACTCGATAGGTAGACAAAATGCCAAATCCAGTCTGAACATTTGGCTGACTGTGCGATGATCAATAATAATACAGATAGATCACCATTTGGAACACAACACGCCAGATATCGCTGTTGTAGAGAAATGAAGTGTACAGCTGATTGATATCGCTGTACCAGAAGTTGCCAGAGTCAAAGAAAAAGAACTGGAAAAAATTACGAAATATCGCGACCCGGCCATCGAAACTGCGTGATTATGGATGAAACGTGTAACAGTGATACCCATTGTCATTGGGGCACTGGAAACTATGTCCAAAATCTTTGCAAAATACACCAAGAAACTGCAGCTTCCTGCAATTACTCCAGCAATGCTACAAAAAACTGCGCTACTTGGAACATCTTACATTTTAAGTGTAAGTGTGAACATGGTTTGTTGAAGTCTAACTCTATAAGTGAGATCCAGGAAACAAATTCTATACAGAGCTTCGGGGAAAAAAACAAGAACATGGTGGCAAAATTGACTTAGCAGAGCTCTGGCACTTAATTGAGTATTTTAAGCATTCTGTATTTCTCTCTCCAGGTCTTCTTCCAAACTGTGCTTCCTTTTTCTCTCATTCGGAGAGTTTCCCATTGAGAGGCAGAATGCTGCTTGAGCAGGCTTAGAAGCAGCTCCCTCTGATACACTTTGGAAAGTTAAATTAAGGTGTCAGGCTGTCGCTCTCCTACCGTTCTCAATGCAACATTTGCTGGAGAAGAAGCTAATGAGCATATAGACTGGAAAGATGTATGTATATATATATATATATATCTGTCCCCCTGCTGCTTGCCCCTTCTCACCTTCCCATGCTCTACCAAGACTCTCTGATTTTTTTTCTGTGCTAAGAAACATAATTCATACTGGAAAACGTGTTTAAAATAAACACAGAAAAAACATCTTCCTCGGCACTGTATACAGTACAACCTAAATATCTTTACAGTCAGACTAGACTCCCTGTTGGTCCCATTACTTGGGACGCTTTCACACATTGCTGCAAAAATTTCAGAGTTGTCGGTGGAAGTGGAACTCAGCTGGAAGTCAAGGTCTGTCAGGGTTAGGCCTACAACTGTCTACCTAGGAGACTTAGATTCAGGGTAGAAGCTACTTAAGAAAAGACAGAAGGCCTTGAGTTAATTCAGGATTTTGGTGCAATGGATGGGAGCCATTTCATATACAGGTTGCCCTTGACTGCACTGCCTCACTCACACACACACACTCGCACATAACTGTGAGTTTATTAATATTCCCCAGCAATTCCCTTCACCAAAACTGTCCCAATTAAGTCCAGCCACGGGCAGACCAAGATTAGTCCACACAGCAATGGCCTAATAGTCCACAAAGCAACCAAAAGTTGCTCAAACTAAATAGCCCAACCAGGCAAAATTTAAATCCACACACAAGAGAGCTCATATGGCAAGAAAAGTTCAGAGTCTCCAAGGCACAATTCCAAACACAGTGTCCACCCAGAGTGAAGCAGGAATCACGACAATCAAACAAACAGTTAGAAAACCAGCACATTGTTCCCAGCAATGCCTCCCTGTGTCTGCTGTGATAAGCTTTCTGGTGCAGTCCATCAAGACATGTGGTGTCTTCTCCTCTTGAGTAGTCTGGCTGACCTTCTCTGCTCCTGCCTTTTATCTCCCCTACGTGTTCTCGGATGAGGTGCAGAAGGCAGTTCCTCTTCCTCTTTGCTGGCTGGCTGCCACTACAAACTTTCCCCAGCTGAAACCTCCTCCAATTCCCTTCCAGATGGCCATTCAGAGCCATCAATCAATCCAGTTCCTGATGTGCCGGGAATGGGCTCAACCTCCTCTGATCTGACATCTGAGGAGGAATCTGGGGAGCTGCACAAGGGAGACATCCCATTGACTTACAACCACAATGGAGCTTAACATTTCTGTTGCCAAGCAAGACAGTTGTTAAGTGACTTTTGCCCCATTTTACAGCCTTTCTTCTCATTGTTAAGTGAATCATTGCAGTTGTTAAGTTAGTAATGTGTTGTGATTCCTCACCAGCCAGTGGACCCAGCAGCTGAGTCGGAGGAATGAGATGAGGAGGAGGGGCCTGGAGTGACATCAGAGTCAGAGGAAGGCTCTGAGGAGTTCCAAGACTTGCAGTCGGACGAGGAGCTTGGCCCTCTACTCACGCTCAGGCTGAGACACAGCTGTGCTGGGAGTCTGAGTTGGACAGTGATGAAGAACAGCTGGGACAAATCCCGGATGCACGAATGTGCCGGCAAGAGAAGCGAGTAGGACAGAGGAATGCAATGGGGCGGCTCCAAAGGGAAAGGAGAAGGCATTAGGAAGCCACGCCTTGGCTACATAATAAAAGGGAAGGTGTGGGAGGTGCTGGTTGCTGAAGGCAGCCGTTTGTGTTGAGGATCGAGTTTCTGTGAACTGTGTTTGTTTGCCTTGGACATTGACTCAGGTCTGTGAATAATAAAAGGGGGTTGGTTTTTTTCCTGCGGTTCCAGCCTGCTTGTTGGAAGAGGGGTTTCTCCTTGTGAGCTTAACAAGGATTCACGTAGGCTGGGACAGAACAGTAATGTGGTTTTTACATGAATCTGACTTCCCCATTGACTTTGCTGATCAGAAGTCACAAAAAATGATGGCGTGATCCTTGGACACTGCAGACATTATAAATACATTCTAATTGCCGAATTGGGATCAGGAGACTATGGGAGTGTTGCAACGGTCATAAGTGTGAAAAATGCTCATAAGTCTCTTTTTTCCCGTGCCAATTCTTCCACATCTGTGGAAGATAATATGGCTTTGTTCAAGGTGTTGAACAAAGATTAGGAAGGATCAGGTTCAAGCCCATCTTTCGTTTTGGAGATTCATTGAGTGATTTTAACCAGTCACTCTCTTTTAGTCCAGCCAACTTCACAGGACTTTGGGGGGGGGGATCAAATAACTGATCCCCTTGTAAACCGTTTGAGTTCCTAAAGGAAAAGATGAATATTATAATAATAATAATAATAATAATAATAATAATAATAATAATAATAATAATAATAATAATAATAATAATAATAATAATAATAATAATAATAATAATAATAATAATAATAATAATAATAAAGTTGGAAGGGACCTTGGAGGTCTTCTAGTCCAACCCCCTGCTCAGGCAGGAAACTCTATACCATTTCGGACAAATGGCTGTCCAGTCTCTTCTTAAAAACTTCCAGTGTTGGAGCATTCACCACTTCTGGAGGCAGGTTGTTCCACTGGTTAATTGTTCTAACTGTCAGGCTGTTTCTCCTTAGTTTTAGGTTGCTTCTCTCCTTGCTTAGTTTCCACCTGTTGCTTCTTGTCCTGCCTTCAGGCGCCTTGGAAAATAGCTTGACTCCCTCTTCTTTGGGGCAGCCCCTGAGATACTGGAACCCTGCTATCCTGTCCCCCCTCGTCCTTCTCTTCGTTAAACTAGACATACCCAATTCCAGCAACCATTCCTTATATGTTTTAGCCTCCAGTCCCCTGATCATCTTTGTTGCTCTTCTCTGCACTCTTTCTAGAGTCTCAACATCTTTTTTACATCATGGTGACCAAAACTGGATGCAGTATTCCAAGTGTGGCCTTACTATATACAAAGAGTAGGGGTTGTTGATTTCTATCTTGGTTATTTCTTGCAAATAGAAATTCAAGTGGATCCTTTGCCACCCATCATTTCTACAGCTCAGGTAAAGTTTCAAGTGGAATTTATTTTAATCCGCTTTGTTTTTGTTTGTTTTTTAAGGGGAAAGTGGTATGCAAATGTTCCAATTGAATAAATATTTTTCAGGCTTTTCTGTTCTCAACTAAGTGTTGAAAGAGACAGAAAGGCATCGTAGTAATGATGTAATGCTACATCCACATTTGTCACCCAACAGAAGCTTGCTTGTTTATGAATTGCTTATGGAATAAAATTATCCTCTCTTTGCCCGGCCATTTCACTAATGGTGATCATATTTATGATTCCTGCATAAATCTAATTCTTAATACATAAACACTTCTTGGTCCTTCATTATTTTGGCAAGATTTGCCCAAACATTACATTTTCCCAGATACGGTTACAGACCTATCATTTAGAAATAAGTGCCATTTTTAAAAAAAACAACTTTAAAAGAAATTAAAGAATTTTAAAGGATTTAAACAATTTTAAAAGCACTTTAAAAGAAATACAGATGGCTTAATAATGAGAGGCAATACCCATCCGCTGTTCCAGGAAATAACTATAAAGAGGTCAAATATTTTTAATTTTGTATTGAAATTAGGATGTCTTTCTTTCTTTCTTTCTTTCTTTCTTTCTTTCTTTCTTTCTTTCTTTCTTTCTTTCTTTCTTTCTTTCTTTTCCTTCTATCCATCTATCCATCCATCCACCATCTCTCTCCTTCTTCCCTTCCTTCCTTCCTTCCTTCCTTCCTCTCTCCCTCTTTTCCTCTCTTTTCTTTTTTGCACCATCTTGTGTTTGACATCATACTAATATTTGCCCCTGAAATGATTGTTAACAGTAGTGTGTTATCATTATCACTAACTCATTATCTGACTGCCTGTAATAAATTCAGTCATCATTACAGTATTGTAGGCCATCAGTATGAAAAATTTTGTCTTATTTTATTTATTTATTTATTTTCACTCCACGCACAGACATATATAATCTCTGATTTGTTTTCTCTTTTTACAAGTTGAATGTTCCATCAAATATATTTTAGAAAGTTCATCTGAATGTGTACGTTTCTCATCTCTTATTTTATTTTTATTTTTTTTCATTCCATTCCATATTTTCTATTCTATTCTATTCTATTCTATTCTATTCTATTCTATTCTATTCTATTCTATTCCATTCCATTCCATTCCATTCCATTCCATTCCAGTGCCTTTCAATCAATTTTTCTTAACTAGATAGACAGGAAGTTTGCAAGTGTAAAAGCTGCATTAGCTGACAATCATTTAATTCTGTAGCTAATTCTGGGAAAGTGTCTGGCCTCTTTTACATTTTAATCATCTTACAGATGCTTGATTTTTAATTGAAAGACTCGCATTGTTGCATCATAGTCCTTTCAGACCATGAAGAGATATAAACCCTCATCTTATATGGTTATTTGACTTGACGTTGGAGGTTTACTTGGTATAATTAAACAATGGAGAAAGATGATATATTATTACTAAACATTGCAATGACATTGCAATAGACAGGGAGCTGTTTCAATGGTTGAGGATTAAATTTGCTGCTGCTTCAAGAAAAGAACATTTCAACCTTGATTTCTCTCTCTAGCTCTGACATCATTAATTCATATATAAATGTTTAAATGTGGTCCGTAAAGCCCAAATTTTAGCCTAAAATACCTAAGTAAGAACAGTGATTTTAGTTAATGTAATTTTCTTCAAATGAGATAAATCACTAATGGGTCATTGCAAGACAGGGAGGAGAAGAAAGAAAGAAAGAAAGAGAGAGAGAGGGGGGGGGAAGGAAGAAAGGAAGGAAGGAAGGAAGAAAGGAGGAAAGAAGGAAGGAAATAAAAAGGGAAGGAAGGAAGGAAGGAAGGAAGGAAGGAAGAAAGAAAGAAAGAAAGAAAGAAAGAAAGAAAGAAAGAAAGAAAGAAAGAAAGAAAGAAAGAAAGAAAAGGAAGGAAGGAAGGAAGGAAGGAAGGAAAGAAAGAAAGAAAAAGAAAAAAAAGAGAGGAAGGAAGGAAGGAAGGAAAGAAAGAGAGAGAAAGAAAGAAAGAAAGAAAGAAAGAAAGAGAGAAAGAAAGAAAGAAAGAAAGAAAGAAAGAAAGAAAGAAATATTGCAAAAACTAAAGGCAGTTTCTGAATTCTAATGGTCAGCTTTTTAAAGTCAACTGACAGATGAAATATTCCCTGGAAGTTGCATCTGAAAGTTTAAACAGTGAATAATAAATAGTTTAACATTTGCAAGCTCTTTGCAGACAAATCCAGAGCATGACAAGGGCAAAGGTTTGGGAATAAATGCTGAGTTCCCAATAAATCAAAGTTTTTAGCAAAATGATTCCATCTTTAGAGTCTAGACATTCTCAGCAGTGAGAATTTAAAGGACAATGAAGGGAAACAACATAATTCAATAAGTTGTCACACTATATGATTTTGTGGAAGAAACAACACCAAACCGCTTAAAAAAGACTCAGGTTTTCTATTTCTTAATATTTTACGGAGGCACAAAAAAAGTGGATCTGTTTGTCTGCTTTTTAAGACCACTTGCAGTGATCAATCTTTGTTGCAAAATCATTTGGGAGAAGCAGCCCCAAATCAAATCTTTATTACACCTTTTGGGCCAGAAAGCACAACAATAAAATACAATAAACCTGCAAACGTTATTAATAACATTTGGGGTTATTTGCATATTTGGTTGCCCACCTAGCTGGCCTCCCTTACTCAACTTTAGATGTTTTCCAAAAGCTAAGAATCAGCAGACCTTATTGTCACTTGAATGACAGATCATCGGGAAATCTGAGGGCTGTGGCTTAGACTGGGAAATAAAACAGAAGCCAGTAGAAAATCCTTTCCCTGCTGCTGCCAAAATTACAATCCCAAAATTGCACCGAAAAGTCAACAGGAGTCAAGTTAAATTCGAAGCATACTTTAAAGGTTATGCATCTCATTATCTGAGATTCAGATTTCTTTCAATATCATCATCATCATCACCATCCCCGGACAAAAAAGTCTGGATAGTGGACGTGGCAGTGCCTGGAGACAGCAGAATAGACGAGAAAGAACTGGAGAAGATAACAAAATACAGAGACCTACAAATAGAAATAGAAAGACTGTGGCAAAAGCAAGCAAGGGTAGTACCAATAGTAATAGGCACCTTGGGTGCAATCCCAAAACAACTGGAGCACCACTTGAACACCATCATCGGCATTGACAAATCTGCCATTAGTCAATTGCAAAAGGCGGCCTTACTAGGAACTGCTTCCATCCTGCGACGAGATCTGTAATACCATCAAACATCCACATCTGCCTATCCCAGGTCCTTGGGAAGGACTCGATAGGTAGACAAAATGCCAAATCCAGTCGGAACATCTGGCTGACTGTGCGATGATCCATAATAATAATAATAATAATAATAATAATAATAATAATAATAATAATAATAATAATAATAATAATAATAATAATAATAATAAAAAATTTGGAAGGGACCTTGGAGGTCCTCTAGCCCAACCCCCTGCTCAGGCAGGAAACCCTATGCCATTTCAGACAAATGGCTGTCCAGTCTCTTCTTAAAAACTTCCAGTGTTGGAGCATTCACCGCTTCTGGCGGCAGGTTGTTCCACTGATTAATTGTTCTAACTGTCAGGAAATTTCTCCTTAGTTCTAGGTTGCTTCTTTCTTTGATTAGTTTCCATCTGTTGCTTCTTGTCCTGCCTTCAGGCGCTTTGGAGAATAGCTTGACTCCCTCTTCTTTGGGGCAGCCCCTGAGATAGTGGAACACTGCTATCATGTCATCCCTAATCCTTCTCTTCATTAGACTAGACATACCCAATTCCAGTAACCGTTCTTCATATGTTTTAGCCTCCAGTCCCCAGATCATCTTTGTTGCTCTTCTCTGCACTCTTTCTAGAGTCTCAACATCTTTTCTACATTGTGGTATCCAAAACTGGATGCAGTATTCCACATGCGGCCTTACCAAGGCCATGTAAAGTGGTATTAACACTTCACGTGATCTTCGTTCTATCCCTCTGTTAATGCAGCCTAGCACTGTGTTGGCTTTTTTGGCAGCTGCAGCACAAGGCTGGCTCCTATTTAAGGGATTGTCCACTAGGACTCCGAGATCCCTCTCCGAGCAAGGTATCACATATACTGTACCTGTGCATTTGGTTTTTCTTGCCTAAATGTAGAACCTTACTTTTTCACCATTGAATCTTGATCCAGCTGATGTAAATTTCAGCCACACATCAATCTTATGTGGCAAGACACTTGTCAGTTCTAATGCAGGCATTCTGTTGATCAGATCTTGCTTGACAAGGTTGTCTACATTGTTTTATTTACAACAAAGGAGGCATTAGAAACGCAACTTCTTGATACTAATTAAACAAAAGCCCAAACTGAAAAGAGTGGTTAGATTTATTAGATCTGAATGCTCTACTGTAAAGACCCAAGAGACACGCCAAGGGTGGATAACCTCCCATTGAGAGACAAATTCCTGCTTTTTAATTGCGGGAGGATTTTCTGCTTAATGAACAAGAAGGACTTCATGACATGACACAAGAAATCCACAGCTAATTCTCTTTTTATCTTTGGCTCTGACTTTGAGATGCCTCTTCCTACTTATATATGGGTGTTTTCATTAAACCTGAGCTCAATTCTTGATCCAGACCTATTTCTAAGTCTTGAGGTCACCATATCACCTATGAAGAACTATTCATGGAATGAAGAAACATATAAGGAACAGTTGCTGGAATTGGGTATGTCTAGTTTAATGAAGAGAAGGATGAGGGGTGACATGATAGCAGTGTTCCAATATCTCAGGGGCTGCCCCAAAGAAGAGGGAGTCAAGCTATTCTCCAAAGCACCTGAAGGCAAGACAAGAAGCAACCGATGGAAACCAATCAAGGAGAGAAGCAACCTAGAACTAAGGAGAAACTTCCTGACAGTTAGAACAATTAACCAGTAGAACAACCTGCCTCCAGAAGCGGTGAATGCTCCAACACTGGAAGTTTTTAAGAAGAGACTGGACAGCCATTTGTCTGAAATGGTATAGGGTTCCTGCCTGAGCAGGGGGTTGGACTATAAGACCTTCAAGGTCCCTTCCAACTTTATTATTATTATTCAATGGGAGAAAGTTCTCAAACTTCTCCAAAGCGCAAAGCTCTTTGTTTCTCAATATTATTATATATATTTCTTCAATCTGAATTGACTGCCTTGGATTGTAGTTAAATATGGATCTCTTTCTCTGAATACTAATGCTACTTAGATGTTAGCACCCAACCTCATCATCTTCTGAAAATAAATCTTTTTTATTTATTTATTTTTGTCAAGAAACCCTGCCTTAAAAGGATATAAGACTTATTACCAAAATGAAACATTTCACTTTATTAAGCACTGAAGGTAAATATTTAACAATATTTGGATTCTAAACTCTATGTCGCTGATTTTAATTGTAATTGATTTGTAGTACATTGATATAAGTTGGAATCAAAATTCTTGATTTTTATTGTTAGATCTATGTAGTGTGCCTTTTACAGTTCCTCTGTTTTTGCAGATAAATGTTAATATAAAACCATTAAGACACTCATTAATATTTCCACTTCAATCCTCTTGCTTAAAAAATGGTTCAGATATTCACCTGTAATTGGTCATGTAAGAAATACAAACACTTCTAACTTCATTTTCTCTTCAATAGGATTCTAGTGTCTGAATCTGAGATATGTCATATATTTAAGTGATGAAATCTGGATTGCTCTGGACGAATTTATTCTTGGAATCAGAAAAATGTGTATTTTTCTTAGGTTTTACATGTGTGATTCCACCTCCACCATTTAAAATGAGTTGGCTTTCAGGTGTCAGTCAATGTCAATAACACCATTGGATTCCACAGCCTTCTTTGCCAACCCTTTAAAAGAGGTTCAAAACTGTTCTCTCCCAGTTTGTAAATACTGAGTCCAGCCAAGCTAATCTTAAAGATAAGGAAGCTCAGATACTGCAAGTATTGTATAAATGTCCAGCCCTGTCCATTTCCCATTCTGTCAAAATGTGTATAATGCGAGCAAATATAAGGGTTTTTTCCCCCCTCATGCATAGAAGACACACCTAACTACTCATGGTGCATGTCCTATAACGAGGAACTATCTCCATAGTGTGATTGTCTGAAGGGCAAAAATATTGTTGCACAGAGGATGCAGGTGTCAACGCTGCAAATACTGTATATTCTTGCTTTGACAATATGCAGAACTGTCTAGTATTTTTATAGTTAAACCAGGCAACAGTGAAAAAGGGAGGAGAATAAGGATAGCCCGGGAAAAAGAAACCGGAAGTAAATCACATCTTCCAAGTTAATTGGAAGATGTGAACCATGACCCCAAAACAAGGGAGTGGGAAATGCTTAGAATGTATATGCGTAACGGAAGAGAAGCCAGACCTAAGCATTTCCACCATGCTGTACTGACGTCTCTGTAACCTTAATAAATGCTTTTAGGAAAAAATATGCCTGAAAGTCCTTTTAAGTGTTTCGTTAATCAGACACATGACAGCAGGCATTAGTCAAAGTGTAGTCAGGGAAAAAGGATTCTGCAGAACTGGAAACCGGGACCCAAGGACTGTGTCAGCCTTGCCTCAGCTTGCACCTCGAAGTAAAAATTACCCTTGGCTCCATTTGTTGCAAAAGGTACCATTTTATGAGAAGTCAAGTAAACTGCAGTTAAGCAAAGCCGGAACTGAAATTTGTGCGTCAAATCCCCAAATGTCACTTCCCCCCTCTTAGGCATTTCCCCCTGCTGCCCCCCTCCCATCATCCCATCAGTTTCGAAGAAGACGTTTTTGAAATGGTCAGTCCGGATGTAGACTGGTTTGCAGCTCCATTTTTCTCCCAGGGGAGTGACCTTGAAGCGGCATCTCAGAGAGGGACACTTCCATTACTTTCATTTTCCCCCTCCCACTCAGGGTTCTTGGCAGTCTGGCACCGAGTGATAGCAGGAGAACAGGCAGTTCTGTGGCAGTTCTGAGGCAGAGTGAGACAGTGAGAAACTACAGAGATAACCAGTGTTAAAAGAAAAATCTTCATCAGGGTCCAGTCCAAGCTGGGAATAAGCAAAATGGAGACTGCTTTAGGAAGAAGGTTGCAGTTTATTGAAGAGGAGAGCCAGACAGAAAAATGGCTCTGGAAAAACTGACCACATGTTGCTGGGAGTGGTGGGTTTTTATACCTTCTGGGGCTCTTGAGGTTGCAATTCCATTTTGTAGAACTCGGAACCCAACACAATGTCCTTTGACTCCCCAATGTTTAGCTGAAGACAGGTAGGCAGAAAGATACATAATAAACAAAGAACTGAGTTGTCTATTTGTTTGTTTTTAAAGATATATTTTGGTGAGATGATTTTCATGAGCCCCTCTCTCAAAATGTCAACACAAGTGAAAGGAAGATGTGAATGTGGTGGGTAGAGAGGTTTGAGGACGGTCACGGAACCACTTAGGAGAGTTTGTGTGTGATTTGCATGCATGGAAGCTCTCTGTTATTGGTGCCTTATTGACCAAGACCTTTATTTTGCAATAAAGGACTGCTGATCTGGAACAATAACCCAATGACCTACTTAGATTTCTTTCTCTACGGTGGCTTCCATTACACACCATAGAGTATTTGAAAGGCATCCCTCTTTGGCAAGGCCAAGTGACTTTTTACAGCTCCCTGCTCACCAGACATTAATAAGCAGGCAAGTTTGGGTGTCGGCCACTTTATATGATCCAGCAAACCATGATAAATGAAGAGCTCGCTGTAACTCAATAAGAAGCTTTCTTATTGAATTTCCTCAGACGGGGCAGAAGATGCTGTATTACTAGCGATAAGACATTCCATCAATTTCCTTTGTCCCAAATTTAGCATCTCAGTTCTGCATGAGTCTGCTTTTCTATCAATTTGTACAAATGTTCTAATATTTGTGTGCACTTTTCCGAGTTGCCCTTTTCTGAGTGATTTTGTATGAGGAAAGGTTGTGGGTTTTTTTTCCCCCACCCCTTATACTGTTTTGTTGCGTGTGTATTCTTCCTAAATAAATTACAAAGGAAATTTCGTTCTGAAATGAGCAAATTGTAGTACATATGTCCACTGGATGTTGTTCTGTACAGGTAATCCTACACTAATCACCACAAGTTCTGTTTTTCTAAGTGAGACGTGTGTTAGGTGACTTTTGCCCCATTTTTTAATGACCTTTATTGCCGCAGTTGTTATGCAAATCACTGCAATTAAGTTTATAATCTGGTTGAAAAGTAAACCTTCCCTGTTGACTTTGCTTGTCAGAGGGTTACAAAAGAGGATCACATGACCCTGGGACACTGCGACCGTCATAAATATGAACCAGTTGCCAAGCATGCAAATTTTGACCACGTGAGCCCATGGGGATGCTGCAATGGTCCTCAGTGTGAAAAATGCTGCATCCAGTTTTGGTCACCACGATGTAAAAAAGATGTTGAGGCTCTAGAAAGAGTGCAGAGAAGAGCAACAAAGATGATCAGGGGACTGGAGGCTAAAATATATAAAGAACGGTTGCTGGAATTGGGGATGTCAAGTCTAATGAAGAGAAGGATGAGGGGGGACATGACAGCAGTCTTCCAGTATCTCAGGGGCTGCCCCAAAGAAGAGGGAGTCAAGCTATTCTCCAAAGCACCTGAAGGCAGGACAAGAAGCAACAGATGGAAACCGATCAAGGAGAGAAGCAACCTAGAACTAAGGAGAAACTTCCAGACAGTTGGAACAATTAATCAGTGGAACAACCTGCCTCCAGAAGCGATGAATGCTCCAACACTGGAAGTTTTTAAGAAGAGACTGGACAGCCATTTGTCTGAAGTGGTATAGGGTCTCCTGCCTGAGCAGGGGGTTGGACTAGAAGACCTCCAAGGTCCCTTCCAACTTTATTATTACTATTATTATTATTATTATTATTATTATTATTATTATTATTATTATTATTATTATTATTATTATTATTATTATTATTATTATTATTATTATTATTATTATTATTATATGGTCATAAGTCAGGTTTTCCAGTGCTGTTGTAATTAAATGGGTGATTGTAAATCAAGAACTGACTTTACCTTCAAAAGAGAAAACACATCCATATATTCATTGAACAACTGAGATGAATCAAGGCCTGGAGACTAAAACATATGAAGAATGTCTGCAGGACTTGGGTTTGGCTAGTCTAAAGAAAAGAAGAAATAAGGGTGACATGATAGCAGCATTCCAGTATTTGAGGGGCTGCCACAAAGAAGAGGGGGTCAAACTATTCTCAAAATAATTGGGCAGGACGAGAAACAATGGTTGGAAACTGATCAAAGAGAGAAGCAACCTGGAATTTAGGAGAAATTTCCTGACAGTGAGGACAATTTATCAGTGAAACATCACTGGAGGTTTTTAAGAAGAGGCTAGACAGTCACTTGTCTGAGATGATATAGGTTCTCGTGCTTCAGCGGGGGGCTGGACTAGAAGACCTCCAAGGTCCCTTCCAGCTCTGTTCTGTTCTGTTCTGTTCTGTTCTGCTCTGCTCTGCTCTGCTCTGCTCTGCTCTCCCATTCCATTCCATTCCATTCCATTCCATTCCATTCCATTCTATTCTATTCTATTCTATTCTATTCTATTCTATTTTTCTGGATTATTATAAAATACATTCCTTACTCATCCACACCATTAATGGACTTCCAGAGATAGAAATGATCCAACTGAAGAAAGAGCCAAGCTGTTACTACAATGTGTATCTTCAGTCTTGAGTAGTAATCTGTCAAAATTTTCTGACACTTAGACCAGGAATTCAAGGGTTATATCAACTGTTTAATAGGATAAGAAGTAAAGGTCATATTCCAGCGTGTGCCTTTGCATCTCGTAAGAAAGAACTGTTGGGTTCTTCTGATCCTGCTGAATTTTACTTGAGCATCAAGATCATGTTCCTATCTGAAACTTCTGAAACTTCCTGGTTTCAAACTGAATTTGTAGCTACAACTTAAATACTATATGTGTTGTTGATAAAATGCATTAAACACGATCCCTAGGAAGTTGAGCCAAGGCTTTCTGCTTTGCTAAGACACTTTCACTGAATTTGCTGTCAACATTTTCCCTTTCTTCACCTTGAATCTTTTTTTTTTTCGTGTTGCTTTATTTGATAAGGAGAGCTTTTCCATGGGGAACTGAAAGCCGGCACATCAATATGAGATAAGACTGTAGACTGGTACAGAAAGACAGCTGCTCTGATGCCATAAAAGGTTGATGTGACAACTTTGAAATCCCTCTGTGAAAAGATTCTAGGAGTAAACATAAGAGGATCAAAAGAGCCAATCAATAAATACCATGTTAAAAAGTTGGACAGACTTCAGACCGGATCTCCCCTCCTTCCGCCGCGCCCTCAAGACTTGGTTGTTTCAGCGGGCAGGACTGGCCTAGGGGTATTTTAAATTGGTTTTAACTAAATTTTAGTAGAAGCGGCCTATTTAAATATTTATTTTAATTATTCTCTTAAATTTTGTATTTTGTATTTGTATCAAACTGTTTTTAAACTGGCTGTAAGCCGCCCTGAGTCCTCCGGGAGAAGGGCGGGGTATAAATATAATAAATCAATCAATCAATCAATTAAATCAATCAATCAATGAAATGTGGGCAATCAATGTGGTAAAGAAAGGCAAACAACGGGAAGAGATACAAGAGGGATATAATCCATTAAGAGAAACAAGGATAGGAATACGGACCAATCCGTACACAGCAAGAAGTATAGACAACTGTTTGGAAGAAATAGCATGGAACCCTAGGCAGATCTTCCACCGATGATCTCAAATATTCAAGGCATATAACGATTCCTGAAGATACCGTATTTAACCGACAATAAAACCCAACTGGAAAAGAAGCCTTAGCATGATTTTTCAGGATCCTCATAATATAAGCCCAAAAATAAGCCCAGTTAAGATCGTCAGCCAGACGGACGCATTTAGTACCGTATTTCCCTGAAAATAAGACCTAACTGGAAAATAAGCCCTAAGGCGTCTTTTGGAGCAAAAAATAATATAAGACTTGATCTTATTTTCAGGGAAATGTGGTAGTTGCCTCCTTAGCTGTAAAAATGAAAATAAATCATTAATGGTGCACTGAAAGAGAGAGCATTCTATAGAGCAGAGGTCACCAACCTTTGTTGGTTGGCGGACCGGAGGAAAAGGAAGGAGGAAGCATTTTACATGCATGCGTGCGTGCGTGCGTGTGCGCACGGGGCCGCGAGCATGTGCATGCCATAAACGGGGTGGAGCTAGCGCCTACGTGATACTTACTAGCCCTGCCTTGTTCGTGCATGACGTAGCACCTTGTTTCTGCACCCAGCGGCACGGTGGCAGCCGTTTTTGCTTCTTGCAGTCCCGCGCGGATCGTTTTTGTGCCCCACGGTGTGGTACAATCCCAAAACAACTGGAGCACCAACTGAACATCATTGGCATTGACAAATTCACTATCAGTCAATTGCAAAAGGCAACTTTACTTGGAACAGCTTACATCCCGCGATGACATCTATAACACCATCCATACTTATATGTTACTTATATGTAAGGGTGTAGATCTATACAAATGTTGTATATAATATGTTTAAATGTGTGTTATGTATGTGTACACTTTGAGAGCAAGCAACTAAATTTCATTTTTAATGGGTGCCATTGTGCCCACAATAAAAAAATGACAATAAAGGTTATCTATCTATCTATCTATCTGTCTGTCTGTCTGTCTGTCTGTCTGTCTGTCTGTCTGTCTGTCTGTCTGTCTGTCTGTCTGTCTGTCTGTCTGTCTGTCTGTCTATCTATCATATCTGTCTATCCCAGGTCCTTGATAGGTGGCACAAATGCCAAATCCAGTCTAAAAATCTGGCTGACTGTGATATGTATGGACCAAAATACCTCATGATTGTGATTGCTACCATTGCACAAGTATCATTACATTACATGGTATCGGCTTGATTTCCATTTAAAAAGAAAAGAAGACAAAAATCAATTTCCTTTCCTTATCGTCTATAATTAATAGAAGAACCGTGACTCAAACTAATTGCTATTTACAGAATAGAAAGTATCATAAGCAAAACTTTTAAAACCACTAATTTGTTTTTTGATTTCTTTTTCCCCCCTTGTTTTTGGGTTTTTGTTTACAAATTTGCCTCGCATGAAAGATCTTAAAGACACATTTACTGAAACTATTCAAATTCTTTAAAATTGCACTTCTCCCATGCCTGTATAAAATGCTTGGTGGCTGATCAATCAGCATGATAAAACAACTCTTTGAGGATGTTTGATATTAAGGCCATTAAAGAAATTCTTCTGAAGTTGCATTTGGCTTTTTTTTACTATGTTAAAATGTGAGCATTTTTAGCTCAAATTCAAACTCGGAGCAATACTCTATTATATTTTAGAATACTTCTGAAGTATTTTTTTTTCTATTTCTTTCTTCGTCGTTCTTATTTTTATTTTTGAAAGTTGAACTATAAAAAGAAAAAAAAAAAGAAATCAAGGACAAAAGAAAACTTTTTGTTCCAGTTTCACAGCCCAAAAATCGTCCAACATAGGAAAAGCAAAAAAAATGAGATATGCTGTGTTTTTCTTGTATTTTGCAATAAAATGACAGCTAACAAAGAATCGAATAAATCTCAATTTACATGCATTATGTGGGTCAGTAAATTGACAACTAGATTCATTATTAAAGATTGTTTGCTGATTTTTCTCAGTTTCTTGAAGAATATATTTAACTGAAAGAACTAATTGAGCACAAATATCAATGGAAGGAACAGATTGATTCTTCTGATTAAATCTGCAATATTTCTTTTATGGATAAATCCAGAGTGATTACAAAACATCATTAAAATTTCTCTAGCCTAACTACCAATAATGGATTTTTTTAAAAAAAAAAAAATAGTTCTGCAAATAGGCATATATAATGACTTTTGGAATGTGGAGTAGAAAAAAAATGAGATGTTTTCTTTTAAAAATAGTTTTGTATCGTAGTTATAGATTTCTCTTCTTTTATAATACTTAAGATACAATTTATATATATTACACTGAGAAGCACAAAGCTAAAAGCACAAGCCTGATGATGAATGTGATTTCATCGAAACGTCGCTATGATACTTCTAATCTTACACGGGAGAAAACCCGAATGACCAAAGACTCATATATATATATATATATATATATATATATATATATATATATATATATATATATATATATATATATATATATATATATATATATATATATATATATATATATATATATATATAACTTCCAAGACTTTAATTAATGACTTCCTTATCCTCAAAGCATTCATAAGTTTCCATTTCAAGCAAATTAATAACTTTCATTTTTTTCTCACTCTACCTTCACTTTTATCCAAGTCCTCGTTAGGCATCAAATTTCAACCCACAGCTAGCATAGCTAAAGCTTTGCTGAAGTGTTAAGTTTATTTTTAGTATATTAAAAAGGCATTTGTCCGTTGTTAGGGCTATAAATCAATTGCGGAAAAGGAGTTTTGCCTCTGATATTTCTAATAAATGGGTACCTTCCTTTGAGATCAGTTAGAGCCACTTCTGTGACAAAATTGGTACTTATTCAACTTAAACACTGCGATTTCTCTAAGTGTAGAAGATTGGGGGTCCCAAAACTGGGCTCTTATCCAAAGAAGCTTTGATTTTGAAGGTCACATTTACCATTCCTGTAAAATTATAAATAATTTTAAATGCCTTTTTTCTCTCTCTCCTGGTTTCAGAAAGCAAGAACTCTAAATTGCTAAACTGGTTTACCCAGCTTGTTAACACAGAATGATAATATTTTTAACTAAGAAATCACTCTAGAATAGAATAGAATAGAATAGAATAGAATAGAATAGAATAGAATAGAATAGAATAGAAAGTGGAGTGGAATGGAATGGAATGGAATGGAATGGAATAGAATGGAATAGAATAGAATAGAATAGAATAGAATAGAATAGAATAGAATAGAATAGAAAGTGGAGTGGAATGGAATGGAATGGAATGGAATGGAATGGAATGGAATAGAATAGAATAGAATAGAATAGAATAGAATAGAATAGAATAGAATAGGTTTTATGTTGCTTGTAGACAGCTGGTCATTTGCATATAATCCTTCCATTCCCCACCATCCAGTCAGAGCTGAAGAAGCTTCTTGGATGAGAAGCGAAACATCTTCGAAGAAAAACAAGAAAGTCCAGCTGCCTCCTGAAAAAGCACCTTTGGGACAACCAATACCTGGATGACTGAGAATCTCCATAAACATCTAAGAAATTTCTATCCAGCTTGAGATGCTCAGGGTACACATCAATAGCCCTTCTCTTTTATTGGACAACAGTTGAAAGATGGGAAATTTCTCAAGGGAAATTCTCCTCCCATGGATGTAATATCTACGTAGTATCACTTGGTTTTATATGTTTCTTTAACATTCCGCTAAAGACAATACACAAGGTACTACTCAACACTATGATTCAGAAGTACATTTGAAATCATGGACATGATTTCTTATTATTTCAATAATATTCTTATCATTTCAATAAACTCCTTGAGGATCATCAAGAGTTCCTCTCAGTACATGGATTTTTCGTTTTAAGTGGTTGGCCAGAGTTTGATATACTGTACACTGGTGGTTTTGGATATTTGAAGGAGTTCTAGTGTTCTCCTACACTTACAATCATAGGGCTGGAAGGGACCTTGGAAATCTTCTCTCCCAACTCCCTGGCCATGGCAGAAGACCTTAATCCATTCCAAGCAAATGGGCATATCTTCAGCACTATAAATCCAAACCTAAAACTCTGCACCTGTTTTCGTTCTTGTGTCCTACTCAAGCTTGGTGAAAAGCAACGGAGAGAAAGAAAGTGTTTCTCAAGATTCCTGAATTCAAGACCTTCTATGTTGGAGGATGTTCCTCTGTTGGACTTCTGAGACCAAGAATTTGGTGGACAGCTTTAATTTTACCTTTCCATTGACTCAGCACACTGTTGTTGCCTGTGCCTTTGAATTCAGACAGAAGGCGGAGCACTGATTTATGAGTTTAGGAGCAAATACAACTTTTTAAGTAGTAATCAGTACCTTGGACAGCTCCTACTAGCTCAGTGCTTTGGATGAAAGGGACTTTTAAATGATTAGTCTTGCTGTCATTCTATGCTAAACTAGGATGAATTATGACTCCCCTCCCCCACTGTTTGTAAGTCTGTAGAGGACCTAGACTTAAATGGAAATTTTAGCAAAGCATTGATCTGCTATTAGCCAGTAATGGGTGTCTCCTCCCATTTCTTCTGCCTTGCACCTAGACATATGTTCCTTGCTCATTAAATACACATACAGGCACACACCACAATTTGCTTACACTTCTGCTTGGCATGCTTTTGAAAGTGACAAGGCAGCTACTCATTATGGCAACCTGCTGGGGTCCTAGCAGCCAGATACAGAGAGCTAGGGACAACTGGACAGTCCTTTCAATGACAACACAAATTGAACATTGAAGTTCAAAGCTGGAAATTGCTGGTGCTTCTGCAGAACGTGTTTGCTGAACAAAGTGAAAATCATTTTTGTGTTGCTTCATTCATTTAAAAGATCAATGTCTTGCTCATTACCATGGTGGATTATAAGCAGTGGTGGGATTCAGCTGGTTTGCACTGATTCAGTAGATCAGGTAGCTAAATTTTGTTGAGTTCGGAAAACTGGCTGAACCCATGCTGCTTCTGGAAGTCTGTTCTAAGCCTCAGAGACCTGGAAGAGGTCTCCCAGGCCTAGAATGGCCCACAGGAAGTGCATGGATGTCACTTCCGGAAGTCCGTTCTAGGCCTCGGAGGCCCAGGCCTTCATCCATGCAGAGAACCAAATATTAAGGTATTTGAATCCCATCACTGATTATAAGTGGGCACGGAGAAAACATTAGCAGTTAAAACCACACAACAATCATTATAATGTTATAACGTAAAGACAAAGAGATAAAGGCAATCTCTCCATTGCTGGGATCTTCATAGATTATGGGAAAATACTGGAAAGCTATACAGTACTAAGTAGTTAGCAGGACATTTCTAGACTTTATTAGGTTTGCATCCTCACCCAGAAGAATATAAAATTTGAGAATGACATTTAGAAAAAAATATATATATCTCCAGAGCATCATCCTTCTCAAGTTCTTCTCCTGCTTGAAGTAGAGGAAGAATCCAAGAACTGTGTCATGGTTCCGACTAATTAAACACTTCAAAGAACTTTCAGGCATGTTTATCTCACTAAGTCTGCCCTAATTTTGTTATCTATCATGATGGGTGAATATAAGAAATATGAGCTTATGGGATGGAAGAATTGCTTTTTCAGAGAATGAATGTGTAAACTCTTGAATTCTTTATTTAGGGCAGGGGTCTTCAAACTTGGTCCTTTGATGACTTGTGGACTTCAACTCCCAGAATTCTTCAGCCAGCGTGTCTGGCTGAGGAATTCTGGGAGTTGAAGTCCACAAGTCATAAAAGGGCCAAGTTTGAAGACCCCTGTCTTAAATCTAACAAACAAAATGGAGGCTGGCTGAGGAATTCTGGGAGTTGAAGTCCACAAATCATAAAAGGCCAAGTTTGAAGACCCCTGTTTTAGAAGATTCACAATGAAACCTTTGCTCTGATGGACTATTCATGATATTATGGTCTCCCTCTATTTCCAAAACATCTATCTCTACTAAGGTAATTGCTGTGTTTGATCTCTCTTGGTCTAATCAGAATTTGGTTTGCAATTCAAGATGCAGGTCCAAACAGGCATTTAGCCATCAATATTGTCAATAAATAAACAATATTTTTATAGGTCTAAATAGAGACTATTTGCTTATAGTTGATAAAAAGAAATGGCTGATTTCTGATTTTTTTTATTAAAAAAGATTGAAAGTCATTTTTAAATCTCTGTCTCTTTATTGCTTTTGTGTTATTCTTCACTGTTTTACTTTTTAAATAATATTTTTTTCTATTTTTTCTTCTAGGTTTTTTTTTTAATCTTTGTAAAATCTTCTTTTAATAAACATCATTAAAAAAGTATGATTCACAGCAAGTGCCAACTGACCTTGTCTGACCTGAAAAGGCTTAACGGGATTGGATCTAGTAAATATTTGAATAGGAGACTCATGAAATCTCGAGGCTATAAATTAGAGAGACAAGTTGAAACCACATCCTGAAAGAATAAAGTATGTGGTCATATCCTTCTGGCTGCCAACCTTGATTTGAAAGAATTTTCTCCTTCTCCTTCACATTTTGGTACAAAGCTAAAGGTGTTATGTATCCAAATTTTTCTATGCTTCCCTGGAAACATGGTTGTAGATGAAAAATAAATCAGCCCAAAGAATCTGTCATGATATATGATTAGACACTGCCACAAAGAAGAAGGGGTCAAAGCACCTGAAGGCAGGACAAGAAGCAATGGATGGGAACTAATCAAGGAGAGAAGCAACCTAGAAATTTCCTGACAGTTAGAACAATTAACCAGTGGAACAGCTTGCCTTCAGAAGTTGTGGGTGCTCCATCACTAAACGTTTTCAAGAAGAGATTGGACAATTTGTCCAATTGCATAGGTTGGATTGGACAAGAAAACGTCCAAGGTCCAACCTCTGTTATTCTGTTATTTTTCAGCACCTATTCATCTTGAGTGTTAATTGAAATCTTCAACCCCATAAGGCCTGGAGACCAAAATGTACAAAGAACGGCTGTGGAACTTGGGTTTGACCAGTCTAAAGAAAAGAAGAAATAGGGGAGACATGATAGCACTATTCCAATATCTGAGGGGCTGCCACAAGGCAGAGGGGGTCATGTTATTCACCAAAGCACCGGAGGGCAGGGTGAGAAACAATGGATGGAAACTAATTCAAGGAGTGAAGCAACCTGGAATTAAGGAGAAACTTCCTGACAGTGAGGACAATCAACCAGTAGAACAGCTTATCCCCAGAAATTGTGGGCCCTCCGTCGCTGGAAGTTTTCAAAAAGAGACTGGACAATCACCTGTCTGAGATGGTATAGGTCCTCCTGCTTGAGCAGGGGGCTGGACTAGAAGACCCCCAAGGTCCCTTCCAGCTCTACTCTACTCTACTCTACTCTACTCTACTCTACTCTACTCTACTCTACTCTACTCTACTCTACTCTACTCTATTCTATTCTATTCTATTCTATTCTATTCTATTCTATTCTATGGAATGTTAGCTTGTCCAAACAGAAGAGGCTGATAAACTTTGAAGGAGCATTGACTGGACCACTGTTGAAATCAGAATGTTGGACTCGTCGCTCTTTGAACCCAGCAGGGAGATCCTGGCATTGTCCAAATTTAGTTCATTGCAGAAGAAGAAAGTTTGTTGGCATTTTGCAGAAAGCAACTTGCCACGGACCGTGGATTGTTCAGCAGCGAAGCAAAAAAAAAAAAAAGGTCCATGTAGGAGTGACTTCTCCCCTTCTATTCTTTCTAAGTAATTAAACATGGGGTGCCCTCCTCATTCTAACAGATGATTCCGCCTTCTGTCAGCTGATTTCTTTCCAGCCAAATGCTATTGTAGTGACGCCAAAGGGACTCTGCATTGTTTGACAGCTGAATTCAACCCAAACTAATTGCCGCCAGTAAAAACACAAAGCCACAATCAGGCCAGTTCTGTTCTTGCCGATGTTCCACTGGTCAAGATTGCAAATCCTGGCTATTTATTCCTGACCGTTCAATTTAGAAAAAAAAGAGAGAGAAAAAAATAGCAGGCGAAGAAGGCCTGGGGCTTCCTGCCATTCAAAATAATTAAGGTTGAAGTAGACTCGGGTGTATTTGAAATAGGGATCCAGATGGGCTGTCCTATTAGCAATAATGTCTCCACGTATAAGAATTTCGGCAACAACACTGTGGAACAGCAATGGGCAAACATTTCTCTCCAAGGGCCTCTGGAGGTCAGATACCAATGTTTAGTAGGGCTGAAAAAAATCGCTCAGAGGGTCTCTAATTAGGAGGCCTGGTGAGGTCAGTTGCAATGAGAGTGTGCAAACAGGACACAACATTGCGTTGGGTCCAAAAATGGGGAATGAGTATTTCGCAAGAGGACACCTATCATACAAACAAACCCGAATAATTATTCGGAGATGGATGGAAACAGGAAAAGAAATGGGTCATCTGTTGCCAGCACTGTTTGTTTGCATTTTAAAAAAAAATTGCCAAGCTCAGCCTGACAAAAGGCAATCACTGTTTACTTTGTCATGACAAGATCCAGTTTGACAGATATCACTCAGTCGTTGACCCAAAAAAACACAAGTGAGAACATCCAGAGTCAAAAAAAAAACAAGGTTGAGGCTGGGAGCAAGCATCAGTAATACCAATGCTGTCTTGGTGCGACCATCCTTGGAGAAATGGGATCTACTAATTTAAATATTAAAATCGATTTTCAACTGCTAACCGGTGAATCCATTTTTCATTTTGGAATATGCATTATGTTGTTCAAACAACGATGAATCCCCTGACTTGTAATTCTGCCTTTCTCTACTCACGGTCTGATTAGATGGCTGGTAGGGAAAAGAAGTAACTAGTTTTGCTTGCCTTTTTTGCAAAAAAAAAAAAAAAAACCAACAAGGGGGAAAAGTGGCATTTTGCTGAGATTTTGGTAGTCCTGTGATGGCAAAGAGGTCTCTTGTATTATTGACATTGGAGTCTTGAGCATTTCTAAACCAACCCTCTCTGTTTCTCCAACCAATTAGAATAGAGTAGAGTAGAGTAGAGTAGAGTAGAGTAGAGTAGAGTAGAGTAGAGTAGAGTGTAGAGTAGAGTAGAGTAGAGTAGAGTTGAGTTGAGTTTAGAGTAGAGTAGAGTAGAGTAGAGTAGAGTAGAGTAGAGTAGAGTAGAGTAGAGTAGAGTAGTGTAGAGTAGAGTAGAGTAGAGTAGAAGAGAAGAGAAGAGAAGAGAAGAGAAGAGAATATCAGGGTTGGAAGGGATCTTGGAGATCTTCTAATCCAACCCCCTGCTCAGGCAGGAAACCCTATACCATTTCAGACAAATGGCTGTCCAGTCTCTTCTTAAAAACGTCCAGTGTTGGAGAGTCCACAACTTTTGGAAGAAGGTTGTTCCACTGATTAACTGTTCTCCCAGTCAGGAAATTTCTCCTTACTTCCAGGTTGCTTCTCTTCTTGATTAGTTTCCATCCATTGCTTCTTGTCCTGTTTTCAGGCACTTTGGAGAATAGCTTGACTCCCTCTTCTTTGTGGCAGCCCCTGAGATACTGGAACACTGCTATCATGTCACCCCCAGACCTTCTCTTCATTAGACTAGATATACCCAATTCCAGCAACCATTCCTTGTATGTTTTAGCCTCCAGTCCCCTAATCATCTTTGTTGCTCTTCTGTGCAATTGCAACCCATAATAATTGTCTTCTCATGCTGCCTACTTCCAAAGTGCTTGAAAATAATATACTCAGTTAAATGCTTTGCAGTAATAAATTTCAAATTGAATCTGATTTCTCTTAATATATATATTTTTTAAAAAATGGATGTATTCTATACTGACAGGGACTGTGGAACAGAATTCTTTTCAACTCCTTTTTTTTTTAGTTTTGAGCTACTCCTGATCTAGTCCTGATCTATTCTTTTGGTTATTATGAGATATGGACCAATCCGGTAGGAGTGACGTTCTTTTATTTGGAATACCTGGCTCTATGGCTTTTTTTTATTTTTAAAATGCTGATCACTCACCCAGATTCATAGAGCTCCTTCTGATGTTGGAACAGTAAGGTGAGGAGAACATTGCAAAAGGTAATTTCTTCTTCGTGCCTTAACAATGTGAACCATTCAGGATACAGACCTAATTAGCTGTTCTGCATATATGTTGCCTAGCAACCGGCCAGGATGACAGTCATTTTTATTTATTTATTTATTTCCCTGGCAAGGATGTTCTTGCATCAGAAACAGAGTTAAGATTCAACAGGTGAGTGTCAAAAAAATGCTTCTCTTCCCGAAGTCACCTGGTCCGGTCTAATTAGCCCGCTATTTTTGATGATGGTCTTGGATTGTACACAAACACTTGAGTCACTTTTCACCCTCATGGGATTGCTGATAGGGGGGACAAGATCAGGAAAGAACTCTGATGAATATTCAAAAGTCAGGAGAGGCCAACACCCCCATCCCTTACAGCAGGGGTCTTCAAACTTGGCCCTTTGATGACTTGTGGACTTCAACTCCCAGAATTCCTCAGCCAGCCTCCATTTTGTTTGTTAGATTTAAGACAGGGCTCTTCAAACTTGGCCCTTTGATGACTTGTGGACTTCAACTCCCAGAATTCCTCAGCCAGCCTCCATTTTGTTTGTTAGATTTAAGACAGGGGTCTTCAAACTTGGCCCTTTTATGACTTGTGGACTTCAACTCCCAGAATTCCTCAGCCAGCATGTCTGGCTGCCTTACAGTATTGCCACATCACAAATCAGGGAGACCACTTGGAGGTTTAACTCTCTAAAAGAAGGCAAATGACCAGCTGTCTGCAAGGAATATAAATCCTTCCATTCCCCACCATCTAGTCAGAGCTGAAGAAGCTTCTTGAGTGAGAATCGAAACATCTTCAAAGAAAAAGAAGAAAGTCTAGTTGCCTTGTGAAAAAGCACCTTTGGGAAAAGCACAAGGTGCATACCTACCCCATACGGTACATACGGTATATCACCGATACGATATATCTCTGAATCTTCTTAATATATGCTGGATATCTTGCACCAGAGGTCAAACTGATGTAAAAGAGAATAGGTAAAAGTCAGAAATAATTTAAGAGTGAAGAATAGCATTTAGAGCTTTGCATTTACCAAACAAACATAAATGTTTAATCTTGGTATTTGCATTCTTTTTTTACCTCATTGGGCTATAAATAATGTAATTATTGATACAGGATTATGGGAATAACAGGTTCAGAGGCCACCTTGCTGCATCGTTACCTTTGGCACCTTTGATCCTCTGCATAGCTCATTTCCATTCATCATTATTTATTCACCCTGCTCAGTTTGCTTTTCTAGGCAGTGGCGCTCACCGGCTGGACCTATTGAACTGAGCCATAATAGATGTAATACATCAATACATTTTAGCTGAGTAGCTTTAATTAGGCTTTCCTGGTCATTTCATCAATGCAGTCAAATACTGTTGGGGTTTGGATAAGACCAAACCTCCTGGAGTGCATAAAAATTACAGTGCTCCACCAACACTCTGACAGTCACATTGAAAGGGGAAGTGATCAACATTCATTCGCGGACTGAATGGCATTTATTCAGAGGCTAAATCTTTCTGAATTCCTATTAGCCTGCACAATAGGCACACGAGCAATGTTGAATTGCCACTTTTTTAAAAAGGGGGTTTCTATATGTTTTTTTGGGGTTTTTTTTTTCAGCTCCAGTGAAGTCTGGAACATTACATTATTATGAGTTGCTTTCTGTGTCATTCTGTGGCTTTTCAGTGGCAGTTTTGGTCACCACGATGTAAAAAAAGATGTTGAGACTCTAGAAAGAGTGCAGAGAAGAGCAACAAAGATGATCAGGGGCCTGGAGGCTAAAACATATGAAGAACAGTGGGCGGAATTGGGTATGTCTAGTTTAATAAAAAGAAGGATTGGGGTGACATGATAGCAGTGTTACAATATCTCAGGGGCTGCCACAAAGAAGAGGGAGTCAAGCTATTCTCCAAAGCACCTGAAGGCAGGAGAAGAAGCAACAGATGGAAGCTAACCAAGGAGAGAAGCAACCTAGAACTAAGGAGGAATTTCCTGACAGTTAGAACAATTAACAAGTGGAACAACTTGCCTCCAGAAGTTGTGAATGCTCCAACACTGAAGGTTTTTAAGAAGAGATTGGACAACCATTTGTCTGAAATGGTATAGGTCTCCTGCCTGAACAGGGGGTTGGACTAGATGACCTCCAAGGTCCCTTCCAACTCTGTTATTCTATTCTATTCTATTCTATTCTATTCTATTCTATTCTATCAGAATCCAAATCATAGCAGCCTAAGTGTCCTACCCTTTGGTGACAACTACAATATACCTTCAACACTTCACGCCTTCTCAAGCTTTCAAGCAATGATAGCATCTGCAGCCCAATGCAATGAGCCCAAAAGATGACACATGTGCAGTGACTTCCTTACTGCAAATGTCACAATTCTGTTCTTGTAGCCTGATGTTTGCCACTAATATGCAACTTACGGCATTTTGAGGTAGATATCATCACTCATATTCCATCATTTACCTTCTCCTTGTTTTTCTGCAGACTGTCATGCTTACTATCCTGATTTGGTCATTCTAAAATAGGGGGCCTTCAAACTTGGCCCTTTTATGACTTGTGGACTTCAACTCCCAGGGTTCCTCAGCCAGCACATTGGGTGAGGAATTCTGGGAGTTGAAGTCCACAAGTCATCAAAGGGCCAAGTTTGAAGACCCCTGTTCTAAAACATTGCATTCGTTTGTCATCCTCATTCCTTCCAAACAAAATAAATGCTCGGATTTTTTTCCCCCCTTGCAGGAGAAGACATTTTTGTTCAAACTTCTGTCCTTGTGGGTGCAAGAGTCTTATTTTAAGTTGAAGATGTCCTTTGCCTTGTCTTCCAAGGCCCAATAATCTCTGTAGCCTCCTCTTCATTCCCTAAGATCAATCAAAGCCGAGAAGATAATGCCAAAGAGGTAAATCTTCCCCATGTGACAATTTTAGATCAGAGATTTGCAGTGGGGGGGAAAAAGGAGAAAGCACTCTTAGCCAATTTTCAATGATAAGCTCAAAACTGCCACCAAAGATATTTTTTTTTAAAAAAAACAACAACCTAAGCTGACCTAAGAACGATCAGAAAACTGAAATAACTTGTTTCACAAAATAGGATAACAGATTGCAACAGAGCACAGCCTGACGTTACTTGACTCAAACTCTAGAGACAGTTCCAAGATATGAAATATGGAATCATGGCCTTCAACTGAAGGGAAGCCTGGAGACTACTGGAGTTTATGAAAATTCCCTTAATTCCCTGTTGGATAGCAGTCCAACAGGAGAACCAGTAACTGAGGGAGCTTCTTTAACTGGATGTATGAAGAAGAACTAAACATTTTTCTGCAGGGATGGTTGGGGTTTATTTTTGTTGCACTAAGCAAAGTTTCATCTCAGTGCTCTGTCCAGCTCAGTCATTCAATGTAGGAAACCCTGAGTTGAAAAGCATCAGAAGGATGATATCCAGCAGTGAAAAGGTACTTAATCTTTCCCTTATAAGTTGCTTTTTTTCCCTTCAACATCTTATTCCCATTGTTTTTGTGGGAACACACCTAGAGCCCTTCAGAGGAGGCAGAATTAAAAGGATTAATAATGGTGAGATAATTGCTGTAGACAATGAGTTGATAGGGAAGGTTAAATCAGTTAGCATTCCTCGATCAGAATTAATTCTCTTCCACTCAGGATGCATGGTCCTCTATTGGCTTGGCAAATATTATATGGTAATGAACCAATTTTCATCAGGTTTTTGGAATGGGAAGTTAATATTAGTAATCTGTTTTAGGCTAAAGAGCACTGATAGCTAGACAGCTAAATAGCTCCATAGATAGCTAGATAGCAATCATTGTGATAGAGAGATGATAGATATTAATATGATAGAGAGAGAGAGAGATGCAAGAGAGAGAGAAAGAGAGAGAGAGAGAGAGAGAGAGAGAGAGAGAGAGAGAGAGAGAGAGAGAGAGAGAGAGAGAGAGAGAGAGAGAGAGAGAGAGGAACAGAGAGGATAGTTAGTTAACCATGCAACAAAATGTTAAATATTACCATCTCAAATTCTCCTATTTCACTCTTAAACCTTATATCCTGTTTTAACATCATTATGTTTCATACCAGTCCATCTCCATTTAAAATTATGGAATGAGAAAATATATATCAGAGTGAAATCAGAAGTTATACTAAATCAGGGCTCTTCAAATTTGGTCCTTTGATGACTGGTGGACTTCAACTCCCAGAATTCCTCAGCCAGCCTCCATTTTGTTTGTTAGATTTAAGAAAGGGGTCTTCAAACCTGGCCCTTTTATGACTTGTGGACTTCAACTCCCAGAATTCCTCAGCCAGCCTTCATTTTGTTTGTTAGATTTAAGACAGGGGTCTTCAAACTTGGCCCTTTTATGACTTGTGAACTTCAACTCCCAGAATTCCTCAACCAGTGTGCCTGGCTGAGGAATTCTGGGAGTAGAATTTACTTCTCCTAAAAGAGAATAGACTGTGGTGGAAAAATTCTGCCTTCCTTAAAATAATTTAAGTGTTCAGAGTGAAGTTCTATTGATTTTGAAAGAGTTGTGCTCCACGTATGATGCTTGGGATCATAAATGTTTAATAAAAACCATTTTTTCTTGATATTTTCCGGCAAGCTAGCCAAGATCACGTATCCCAGCCTTCTGTAAGTTATCAAATCATTTTCTCTGTGCAGAACCCCTCCCATTCCTTCTCACAGACTATTTCCACAATATTAATGGCACCCACGGTTCAAATGGAAGACTCAATCACAAGAATATCCTCTCTACTATACATATTATGTGGGAGCAGCCAATTTCCCCCCAACCTTGATCCAATTTAAATGGAATGAGCAACCATTGGGATTGATATCAGCTAAATACCCAGAGTTAATCACCAACTTTCCGTTATCAAACGGCAACGGGGGGCTCAAACCAATATGGGAGTTTTGCATTTAATAGATTGCAACTCTATTTGCTGCCAACTGATAGCAAAGTTTTGGCAGTTGAATGATGGATTTTCCAGAAGGAAGATGTCTTCGGAGAAACTTGTGGCTATCGGGGAAAAAAATATTTATTCAAACGAAGTTGCGTGGCTGATAGAGGTAATTTTCCGAGCTCTCGAAATGCAACTGACCGTTTCCTAATCAAACCTCCATTTGTATTCTACAACAAGTGGTGTGGCTCATGCCTCCGAATGTGAAACACCGCCATTATCTGTTGGAGAAATTCACAACAGCAACTGCGAGCAAATGCGTGGACCGCAAGATATAACAAAGAAAGGGAGATACAGTAGTCAAAAACCTACGAAGTGCCGAGCACATAAACAATAAGGATAACAGGTTATTTAGGCAAGTTCATAAAATTCCAGGCTTCTTGAGATGCGGACAGCCTGGTAACTAAATCAATTTTCTGACAAACACATATTTTTTTTTAATCCTGTTCTCCAGCAAAGCACTTATATTATGCCTTAGAACAAATCCTATCCAGTACCTATGAATGGAAAATGCCAGGAAATGCACTGAAAAAGTCTCGATATATATATATGCATATTTTTGACACAGCCCGACACGGGCTTTGCAAATGAAAGCTTTGATTATAATCCAAATAACGTTTTTTTTCCCCCCTTCACATTATTCCCGATAAGGACGTGTGCTAAACTCTGATCAAACGTGTCTAGTCTGTCAGCTCGTTCAAAATGAAGATCATCCTTCGGAAATGAAGGATGACAGCAGGGTTGATTGCTTTCTATAAAATCTTGTCTGAAACATTAAGTCAAATCTGGGGGATTACAGAAACATTTCCATGTTTTTGCGTCACTTTTTTTTCCCCTTTCAAAGACATTAATTGTCCTGAGTTTTGAAATAGGATACTATTCAAAGAAGTAGAAGAAGGAAAAAATACGTGTTGCAAATAGTTTTAGTAAAGAAATAGAAAGAGTGGGAGATCTAGCCGTGCCCATTGTTGATGCAATAAGCACGAATTGACAAAAGTAAGCAAACATATCAAGAAAAGGAAACGTTGATTTAATTCAACGTACAGGGGAGATGTCGCATTCTGTACAGTTTCAGCAGGAAAGCTGCGCTGTTGTGGTGTGTCTAATCACACTTCGCCAAATAAAATCCTCAATTAATTTTAATTCAACTCAGTTCAATTCAATGACGCACGGAGGGGACAGGAGAGTGGAAATCCTTTCTTACTTCAGAAACCCAATGGCTGGTTTCTACACTCTAGTTAAATTTGCTAAAATAAATTGTATATATTGTTAGAATAATAGCTGAAATCATTATTGTACTTCATCATTTCAGCCCCAGAGACTTTATCTCTATAGCTGGGAAGCAGAATAACAGAATAACAGCATTGGAAGGAACCTTCTAATACCACTCTCTCCTCAAGCAGGAAACCCTATACAATTTCGGACCTGGTGATGCTAAGGTAAGTCCCCTAACTAGCATTTAAATGTGACTCAAGTTGGCTGATCTCATGCTTTTGTGTTCTTATGTTGGCATGTGTTTCTGTGCATAGACAATGCAATAAGATATATGAAATGTTTGGAGGGAACAATAAGGTCTGAAGCAACCATTCTGCCCGCAGTAATACTGTATTTATTTAATCTAGTTCTGCTTTGCCTTGTGTTCAATCATGTTCAGTTTCATGGAGTGCCTGGAGAGGATCCTGTGGGATTCTTAGCAAGTCTATGGAGGTTCTCCATCATCCAGGCTCATGGTTGTCCCAAAGGTGCTTTTTCAGGAGGCAACTGGACTTCCTTGTTTTTCTTTGAAGACATTTCGCTTCTCATCCCAGAAGCTTCTTCAGCTCTGAAGGGATGGTGGGGAACGGAAGAATTTATACTCCTTGCAGACAGCTGGTCATTTGCATCATTTTAGAGAGTCCTTGAGGCCACCTGTGTCCTCATGGGACTTTCTTATTGTTCTTTGAAGATGTTTCCCTTCTCATCCCAGAAGCTTCTTTAGCTCGGACTGGATGGTTGGGAACAGAAGAATTTATACTTGCAGACAGCTGGTCATTTGCATCCTTTTAGAGAGTCGTTGAGGCCACTTGGGGGTTTACCTGTGTTCTCAGGGTCACCGGAGTGGTGCAAATGGGTGTGGAGCCTTCTTGGCTGCAGGATGTTTTTCTGCCCTGGGTCCCTTCACTGTTGAAGATGGGTGCAGGCTGTTGGGGATGAGTCCATGTGGTCTGCATCTCAAACCGAAGTGCAAATGGTTCCTGTAGTCTGCAATGTTTTCTGAAAATCTGTCCATACTCCGGCACCATTTGAAGGGTGTTCATCCCAAAGTGCATGGCTAAATGTCCGTGGAGATCCTCAATCATCCAGGTCAGGGTTGACCCAAAGATGCTTCTTCAGGAGGCAACTGGACTTTCTTGGCAAAGTTTTTCAATGGAAGGAGGGAACTGAAAGTTCTCCTTCCTGGAACTGAAAGAGAAAGACTGGCCCAAGATTACTCAGCTGGCTCTGTATCTAATGCAGGACTATGGCAAATCTAGACAGCATACTAAAAAGCAATCACCCTGCCAACAAAAGTGCATAGAGTCAAGGCCGTGGTTTTCCCAGTTGCAATGTACGGCTGTGAAAGTTGGTCGATAAGAAAGGTTGAGTGCCAAAGAATGGAGGCCTTTGAACTCTGGTGCTGGAGAAGACTCCTGCGAGTCCCCTCGACCGCAAGGCGATCCAACCGGTCAGTCCTAGAGGAGATCAACCCTGACTGCTCTTTAGAAGGCCAGATCCTGAAGTTGAAACTCAAATACTTTGGCCACCTAATGAGAAGAAAGGACTCACTGGAGAAGAGCCTAATGCTGGGAAAGATGGAGGGCCATAGAAGAAGGGGACAACAGAGAAGGAGGTGGCTGGAGGGAGTCCCTGAAGCAGCAGGCGTGAGCTTAAATGGACTCCAGAAGATGGTAGAGGACAGGAAGGCCTGGAGGAACATTGTCCATGGGGTCGCAATGGGTCGGACACGACTTCGCAACTAACAACAACAAAGACTCATAGTCTCCCTATTTCTAGCCTTAACCACTACATCAAACTGGATCTCAGGTGGCTGGTATGTATTCCTTATCGTCAGCCAGAACTTTGTTGCACAGATGGGCTTTCCTTGGGACTTATTTCCAAGTTAATCTCCATATATATTTGCACCATTAACCATAGAAATTTGGAAACTCTGAAAATTTGCTTTGCTTTGATCAAAACAATCAAGGTAGAGAATTTGTTTCCCCATACAACTTCCACTCTGCAAGATTCACGTTGGGTGATCTTGAGCAAAGTTCTACATATCGGCTGAGATAAAGTCATACAGTTTTTGTTGCAGCTACCGATAAAAAATGAAACAGCTGATGGCAAATCTAAGACCCACTGACACACCAGGTTTGTTGCCAGAGGCATTTCGATGAAGCCCAAACAAGAAAAATAAAATATATCTGAATCATTTTATAGGATTCTTGTTTTACTGCTTCTTATAGACTTTTCATATCTTCTTTTCACTGTGGGAAGGAAATATCAAGATTGTGCCAAACAATATATTCAGTTTTCAGGGGGATTTTTTAAAGCAGAGATTAAACTCTGAAAGTTCTGATAAAGCAGCAGCAAGCTACTCGGGCCATAAGCCCATAGACCTGTCAGCTAGAGAAAGTTTGTTCAAACTGAGACACTGCCTTAGGGGAAAATATATATAACATCTGGCAAAAAAAGCTAAGTTTACTTTTTTCTGAAGAACCTGCTGTTTAGTCAATTGAGATATTGATGGGTAACTCTAGCAGGTAGGAGAAAACTACCTGGGGGAAAGAATAGGCAAACTCTATTAAAGGAAAAAAGAACCTGCAAAACTGTAGTTAAGAATTTGATCAGGGATGGACAAACTTTTGGAAGAGTTTGCCCAACCCTGGTAAAAGACTTTCTGCAACAAATCAAAGAAAGAAAGGCTTGGATCACAGGAGTTATCTTTAGGAAGTCATCCCAAAGATGCTTTTTTTTCCCCACGAGGCAGCTGGACTTTCTTGTTTTTCTTTGAAGACATTTCACTTCTCATCCAAGAAGCTTCTTCAGCTCTGACTAGATGGTGGGGAATGGAAAGATCTTTAGGAAGTGATTCAGTTTTAGGCTTTCTCTTTGGCCACCAATTTCCAAAGCTGTGGCCCATAAGCTTAAAACCTTTGTGTGTCTTTAGAGTGGGACATGGTTGGTTAGGCAAAAAGGACCCTGTATTCCTAGGTTGCATCAAGAGAGAAATAGTTTCAAGATCATGTGAAGTTATAGTACTGCTCTACACTGCATTGGTGAGACCACGTTTAGAATACTGTCTCCAGTTCCAGTTTAGAATACTGTCTCCAGTTCCAGTCACCACAATACAAAAAAAGACTGAGTCCTTAGAAAGTGTGCATAAAAGAGCAACACAAGATGGTAAGTGGGTCTAGAGGCTAAATTTAGGGAACTAGGTATGTCTAGTCTAATGAAGAGATGGACTAGAGCAGGGGTAGGCAACCTCGGCTCTTTTATGACTCAAGGACTTCAACTCCCAGAATTCCTATGATGACTCAGGAATTCTGGGAGTTGAAGTCCATGAGTCATAAAAGAGTTGAGGTTGCTTACCCTGGACTAGGGTGATATGATGGCAGTCTTCTAGTACTTGAGGGGCTGTCATAGAGAAGAGAGGGTTGATATGTTCTCCAAATCATCTGAGGGCAAGACATGAAGTAATGGGTGGAAGATCATTAAAGAGAGATCCAGCAGCTCATCTTCGGGTGCCATTTTACTGATGTACTCCTGGATACATATATGCAGAGCTCCCCCAGACATGCTGCTAAATCGTCTTAAAGAATCTCTCTTGAGGATCTTAAAAGAGGAGAACTTCTCATTTCCAAAATTGCTGTAAAGTCCCTATTATTATTGAGACTCTAGAAAGAGTGCGGAGAAGAGCAACAAAGATGATCAGGGGACTGGAGGCTAAAACATATAAAGAACAGTTGCTGGAATTGGGTATGTCTAGTCTAGTGAGAATGAGGACTATGGGTGACATGATAGCAGAGCTCCAATATCTAAGGAGCTTTCACAAAGGAGTCAAGCTATTCTCCAAAGCACCTGAGGGAAGGACAAGAAGCAACGGATGGAAACTAATCAAGGAGAGAAGCAACCTAGAACTAAGGAGAAAATGCTTCACAGTGAGAACAATTGATCAGTGGAATGGCTTATCTCTGGAAGTTATGGGTGTGCCATCATTGGAGGTTTTCAAGAAGAGATTGGACAACCATTTGTCTGGAATGGCATAAGGCTTGAGCAGGGGGCTGGAGTAGAAGATCTCCAAGGTCCCTTCCATATCCACCATTGCTAATCTGGAAAAAGGATTGCATGATAACATTGAGAGAGACTAGATATTCTACACAGATACAGACATGCTCTTTTATTGACAAAACCTCTTGAGACGAACTCAAAAGATCTTTGCCATTCAAGGATTTGGGTCCTTAATTTTAAAGTCTTTTTTGTATCCTTGTGGAAGCTCTTGTCATATGCCAGAAGATAAAGCTGTCCCCCTCCCCAAAGAAATGATAAGGGAAAATGCATTTGGGAATCTGAAAAGCAAAATACCTATTGAAATGATTTGGTCAGCTTCCCTGCTGGCTAATTTTGGAGAAGCGGTAATCAATTAGAATTGAATTCTTTGTGCCATGGTAGGGAGAGAAAAAAAAAACAATCAGAATTATGTTCTCCCTAAAGAAATCACAGATTTTATTAAGACTTAATAGATATCCTGGGTTTTTAGTTACGCAATCGCCTATCCAAAGTTTTTGGAAAAAGCCTCCTGTTTGGCTCTTTGCAACTTCTGATTAGAATTTCAAGTTTCATTAAGGCTGAAGCCTACAAATCAATTAACGTGGGAGATTATGATGCCAGCCAATTTAATTCTATCGACTGCACCAGAATGAAATCTCCTGGAGAACAAGAGCTTCATTTGCGATCGTCCCTGGATTCTTCACCATCGTTTAAAAAAAAACACAAACTCCCTTGAGTTAAGCTCAACATCTGTTGACTTTATGGACATGGCTATGATGTTTTCTTGGCAATAACAACACAACACAGATTTGTCATAGCCTCCTTCTTCCCCAGTGATTTAACGAGTAATCTGACGCCACGGATTTATTATTTCAATGCGAACCTACATCTATGTAAGAATTTTAAGAGGTCCTGTCAGCCTCCTCCACAGACTGCTTTCATCCGTAATAGCATTTCCCTGAAAGCATGTGTCTAATATGACATTTGGTTCTTTCCCCTTTTCAAATTTAAATCAGAAATATTTTTACAATGATAAAGCTCTATGTAGATTCCACAGGAAAGCATTCCCCTCAGCCCCCCTTTTGCTATTCTTAGGAAAAAAAAACATTCTTTCATGAAAATAGACACACACCTAATTAGTCACTTTTATCTTAATTTGCACCTGAGAATATTATTGTGAAAAGGGATATATCAAGCCCCATTTAGCTTACGAGCCAAGGGACCGAATTGATGCATGTGGCTACAGCCTACTTTATAATGACCCAGGACACTAGTAGCTAATTGGTTTTTCCTTATGCTTATTATTTTAATAACGCATTGATCCGTTTGACCTTTAAGTGAGTAAGGTTTTTTTTTTTTTTTTAATTCTTACTCTGCAGTTTTGGGGGAAAGTATATTTAGTTAAACATAAATAGGAGAATGGTGTGGAAGTGGGTTTGCCTCAAGCCTTTTGACAAAAGATAGCAAGAGAAAATATACGCAGAATATGTATTAAAATGCACTGCAGGCTCAAGTGATGAGCAAGACGAATGATAAATGGAGGGACCCCCTCCCAGAGACATCATGGGAACGTTGACCTTGGTTAAATGGGAAGAGGGACAACAGGCTTGATTTGTTCTGTTCGTGTTACCATTTTTGACAAATGATTTAAGGATCAATAAAAGCCATATCTTCAGAGAGAGCCTGCACGGCTCTGTCACAATTCAAGACAAATTCATGCAAGGTAGAAAAGGGACTTTGGGTTGAGAGAAGGCCAAGGGTTACCTCCGAAGCTGACATTTCTGCACACTCATTTCACTAAATAGGGCCGCACAATAGAGAAGCCCAATGATTTCAGATTGGATCAGGAAGTCTGGAGCTGTCTGCTCGTTTAAAGAAGCTTAGTTTCAAAGTATGATTGAAAAGATCTAGCTGCTGTTAGGGAGTCAGGGAAGACAGCAAAAACGCTGAATCCACGTCTGAGCTTGGCAATGTTTTTATGCAACTTTTAAGCACCTGGCGATGAACCAAATTGGGGTGTGTGTGTGTCAAGAAACAGATATGCACATCAGTTAAGATGGAGGTGCTGATGGAACATAATTGTTTAGTTCTTCTTGATGGATACCAATGTATTTGGAAAGAACTGGTTTAATAGACACAACTAGAAGCATGCCTTCTGTAACGTGGAATGTTTCCTATTAATTTTGAGCGATATGTAATTATATCCTTCGAGCAAAATGGTAGACTAGGGTGAAGACGTTCACCTCCCAGTTGGAAGGTTGAGAGTTCAACCCTAGGCAGGGGCAGATGTTTCTCTATCAGGGCGCAAAGAGGAAATATCTGCTGCAAATCCCACATAGGCATCAGGAAGGGCATCCAGCCAGTAAAAATAAATAAATAATAATAATAATAATAATAATAATAATAATAATAATAATAATAATAATAATAATAATAATAATAATAATAATAATAATAATGAGGAGGAGGAGGAGGAGGAGGAGGAGGAGGAGAAGGAGAAGGAGAAGGAGAAGGAGAAGGAGAAGGAGGAGAAGGAGAAGGAGAAGAAGAAGAAGAAGAAGAAGAAGAAGAAGAAGAAGAAGAAGAAGAAGAAGAAGAAGAAGAAGAAGAAGAAGAAG
>NW_015386413.1:752221-780247 GCF_001527695.2 Protobothrops mucrosquamatus
TGGTTATTATCTTTAAAGCGCTCCATGGCACTGGACCTGGTTACCTTCGAGACCGCCTCCTGCCACAGATTACCCCCCACCGACCTGTACGCTCTCACAGAGTGGGTCTCCTCAGGGTACCGTCGGCCAGACAGTGCCGGCTGGCGACCCCAAGGGGGAGGGCCTTCTCTGTGGGAGCTCCCACCCTCTGGAACGAACTTCCCCCAGAGATCAGGGTGATTCCTGATCTCCCTTCCTTCCGCCGCGCCCTCAAGACGTGGTTGTTCCAGCAAGCGGGACTGGCCTAGGGGATTTTATAGGGGTTTTAATTACTTTTAAATTGGACATTCGCAAATATTTCATTTTTAATTAAATTTTAACTAGGTGTAATATGTTAGCTTTTTTATCATTTGTCAGCCGCCCTGAGTCCGAAAGGAGAAGGGCGGGATATAAATGCAATTAATAATAATAATAATAATAATGTCCCCCCTCGTCCTTCTCTTCGTTAAACTAGACATACCCAATTCCAGCAGCCGTTCCTCATATGCTTTAGCCTCCAGTCCCCTAATCATCCTTGTTGCTCTTCTCTGTACTCTTTCTAGAGTCTCAACATCTTTTTTACATCGTGGTGACCAAAACTGGATGCAGTATTCCAAGTGTGGCCTTACCAAGGCCTTGTAAAATGGTATTAATACTTCACGTGATCTTGATTCTATCCCTGTTAATGCAGACCAGCACTGTGTACTCCACCCCAAATAAAGGGATTAAAGGGTCATAAAAAGAAGAAAAAATGTAACCTGTATCCTTTCTGGAACACGGTACTCCAGTCTCAGTTATCCAGTTTTAGCACAACTTCCTTATTATTGTGTTTTTGTTATTAGTATTAGGTTGCCTCTGAAGCAATTCAGAAAGTAGGGACAAGACTGTGAACTGAAATTAGAACTGGGGATGCTTAAACACATGTGTAACCTTCAGAGCCGGTTTGAAATTGCAATATTTATACACTTAAAAGTCTTTGAAGTCTTTTCCCCATACTGTCAGAAAGTTTGTTTGACTCCATGTAACACCATGTAAGATCCATCTTCAGGTACATTGGCCGTGTTGAGATTAGTAAAATGCTGTGACTACCAGTTGAGAGAAACCCATGATGGTTTTCAAATTAAATCAAAACCACAAAACAACGGCTTAATTAGCCATCATGGTTCTTACTTATTTCAAGGCATAAATTAACAGGTTATTGAAAATTAGCCCTCCAGGGCCTATCTCTTGGCCAAGAGAAAGATGTTGGATGGCAAATTTTTAATAACCTGTCAATTTCTGCCTTGAAATAAACCTTAATGGAAATAATATTTACAAACAACATCAAGTGCATGTTAAATGTGTGAAATATTATTCCCTGGCTCCATATTGTTATTCAAAATACTTGTAAATATGCTGCTTATTATAAATATAGAGTAGGTTAAAAGAGATAGATAGCTAGATAGCTAGATAGAAGATAGACAGATAGATTTGCTGTTGTTAATTGCGAAGTCGTGTCCGACCCATCGCAACCCCATGGACAATGTTCCTCCAGGTCTTCCTGGACAATACTAAAAGATAGAGAGACAGACAGACAGACAGACAGACAGACAGACGGACGGACGGACGGACGGACGGACGGACGGACGGACGGACGGACGGACGGACGGACGGACGGATGATGGATGGATGGATGGATGGATGGATGAATAGGTGGATGGATGGATGGATAGGTGGATGGATGGATGGATGGATGGATGGATGGATGGATGGATGGATGGATAGATAGATAGATAGATAGATAGATAGATAGATAGATAGATAGATAGATAGATAGATAGATAGATAGATAGATAGATAGATAGATAGATAAATTAATCATAGCAAAAAGGTACTTCAAAATTAAAAATACCTTCTCACTCGGGCTGTTCCTAAGCCTGATTACCCCATTCTGAACAAATTTCTTTTCATTTTCTTATCTAGATGCATAATTTTACATTTCTCCCTGTTAAATGTCATTCTACTCATCTGCAAATTTTAAAAAGCAGGAAAGCACACTTAGCAAATCAAAAGGAACACACATGTGTACAAACACAGGCACTCAAATCCATACAGACCTCTCCAAGATGGAGAAGACATTTTATGACCCAATCTGGTTTTAACCCTTGCAAGAGATGATTCATCCTCAAGGTTGTCATTGGTTCTAGAGATGCCTACAAATGGTCCCCAAGTCCCGTTTGTGTGCCAAAACCATTACCATCTCCATCCCGGTCCATTTTAATTGCTCTGTTTATTTGTCCACATTCTGTATGGCCTTCATTATAAAGCAGACTTTCTCAGCTGGGGTTTTATTATTCAGGAATGCCAATAGCCATCTTCTGGAGTCAATCTGATATTTGTGCTCTGGATAGAGAGGTATTTTTTTTTTTAATGTCAAATATTGAATGGTGTTGCTGTGCCTCTTGATTCTTGCCAGTCACATATATCTCCCAGACAAGAAACATTTATACCATATCCATCAATTACTTGTCAAAGTAAATTGTCCAGACTTCTGTTTCCATCTTCTCTTTCAGGGACAACATGCATCTGTTATATAAATGCTTGTCAGTTAAGATCCAGGGAAAGTTTTTTTTATAGAGCTGCAAAAGGACAGTCCCCCCAAAAAAGTAAGCCTTTTGGTTTATTTAGGATCCTTGAATTAATTTTCAATGTATATATATCACTACTTATTGGGTAGCTTCAGGGTCTGGAGATGTCCAGGTTGCAAAAGAGAAAAGAAACGAAGAGAAGAATTTTTTTTCTTTTGAAAGGTGGATGTAAGAGACGAGTAAGCTGATCTGGAGGACAGGGTTAAATACATCATTATTATGATCCTTCTTTAGGGCCAATTTAGCTTGACCATTAGTAGACCAGATTCTTTTATATAGGTAGCATGAAATAAACTTTTAGTGCTTTGAACGTAACTTCTCTTCCTGGTTATTTGTTCCTGATGGTGGAATTAAAATCTTTAAAATCAACAACAACAACAAACAAAAAAAGACAAGCAATTTAGGCAACAAAAACCAAATGTACAGGTATAGTATAGGGGGTACCTTGCTCAATAGTAGCAACTGTTAGAGGGACCTCAGAGTCCTAGTGGACAATCCCTTAAATATGAGCCAGCCGTGTGCTGCAGCTGCCAAAAAGACCAAAACAGTGCTAGGCTGCATTAACAGAGGGATAGAATCAAGATGACGAGAAGTGTTAATACCACTTTACAACGCCTTAGTAAGGCCACACTTGGAATACTGCATCCAGTTTTGGTCACCGTGATGTAAAAAAAAAATGTTGAGACTCTAGAAAGGGTACAGAGAAGAGCAACAAAGATGATTAGGGGACTGGAGACTAAAGCATATAAGGAACGGTTGCTGGAGTTGGGTATGCGTAGTTTAATGAAGAGAAGTATGAGGGGGGACATGATAGCAGTGTTCCAGTATCTCAGGGGCTGCCCCAAAGAAAAGAAGGAGTCAAGCTATTCTGCAAAGCGCCTGAAGGCAGGACAAGAAGCAACATATAGAAACTAATCAAGGAGAGAAGCAACCTAGAACTAATGAGAAATTTCCTGACAATCAGAACAATTAACCAGTGGAACAACCTGCCTCCAGAAGCTATGAATGCTCCAACACTGGAAGTTTTTAAGAAGAGACTGGACAGCCATTTGTCCGAAATGGTGTAGGGTTTCCTGCCTGAGCAGGGGGTTGGACTAGATGACCTCCAAGGTCCCTTCCAACATCATCATCATCATCATCATCATCATCATCATCATCATCATCATCATCATCATCATCATTATTATTATTATTATTATTATTATTATTATTATTATTATTATTATTATTATTATCTGAGTGGCCCCTATTATTTGTGATTTTAACACACTAAAATGAATAGCAATATCCACCTTTCCAAAAATACTTCTATGACCACTGGAGAATTTATTAGTATTCTCTGTTTTGTTTTCTTTTTTCAATGAGTACCCGAGATATAATTTTAAAGCAGAACAAATGAGATGATTCTTGTTGCTTGTCGTGAATAGAACAGCAAAGGCGCTCACAATTAAGAAATGGGAAAGTGCATATTTGGCACTGTTTCATGCCTCCTTCTTCCTTTTCTGCTACTGTTTCTCAAAAGACCATTTGGGGAAATGATTGACAGCGTAAAAGCTCTGAACTTCATGGCTAATGAACTGAAGAACTAAAAAGAAAAAAAGAAAAAAAAAGAAAGAGAGAGGCAAGTTTTCATGATAGAACAAAATGCAATTCTAACATGGCTATAATTTCAGTAATGAAAACAGGGAGAAATTCATTTGCTTAGCTGGTTTGTTCATTCTTCTTTTGGGAATTTAAATAAGTATTAATTTAGCAGTCAGGGCTTCCAATCCAGAGTTCTTAGAACTATCTTTCAGAAGAGAGTGGACAGCAAGTCTTTGTGTTTGTCTTCATTTTTTCCAGCTTCTTGAAAAAGGGGGAAGATGGGAGAAGAATCAGGAAAAGGAAGAAATCCGTTATAAGCCACTATTATATGTCTTCTGTTATCAAGAGCCTCCTCTACTCTCTTAAAGTGATCTAAAAGCCTTATTTGGATACCAACAAAGGGAATTCCAACGGAAGAAGAAATCCTGTATAAAATTTTATCATGTGCAGAGATGGACAGGCTTACAATGGCTATGAAAGATAAGACAGAACTGGAATATTTTGAAATTTGGGACAAATTTTATCGCTGGTATGAATCAAGGAGAACCGCTCGGATCTTAAGCTAATGATAGGATTGAAACATACATATAATTGTACATATAATTGTATATATAATTGTATTGTGTAGAAGAATGAGGTTTATATAGAGGTTAAGGATGATGTATTAAGTTTTTGTATCATGAGAAACAAATAGTTAGGAATATTTACTCTGGAATGCCATGTATGTCCATTTTTGTTTTAATTGTATTATAAATAAAAAACTTTTTAATAAAAAAAAAGGAGAATGATTGTAATTCAGAGTTAAAATGAGGGGTCCTTGATGCTCTCTGAGTCCAGTTCCAAGCCGGGAATAAAAACGGAGGCTGCTTTTGAAAGAAGTTTCTTGTTTATTGAAAAGCAGAACCGCATGCCGTTCTGGGACAGCTGATCAATTCGTATGAGGAGTAAATTGATTTTTATACAGTTTTCACAGCATTTCGTAATCTACAGGCTTGCTTTGTGTCTTTTGTGATTTGACTGCTTTTACTTTATTTTGCAAAGGCTCGTGATGGGTCTTAATTATCGCCTTTCTTGGTCCTAATCCTGTCCAACAAATGTAATTAATTTTACCCCCTTATCTCTAGTCTGTCTATTACCCTCCATTGAGCTCTCTTTGCGAATCAACAGGCCTGATTCTATGTTTCTGCTTCTCACAATAGCCAGGGGTTTCATGAGCGAAACATGGCTTCTGTATTTCTTTTCCTGGCTTTTATCCTTGTGATTTTGGGGGTGGGGGGGAGTGTGTTCTTACCACACTACCAAGCTCAGAGATCACCAAGGACCCCTTCTTTGGATGCATCCCATTGGGCAACTTCTCTCTTTCAGCATTTAGCACGCCCAGTAAACTCACGTGATGCGGACGTTTTAAAAGGCTTCTGTTCTTCCTCTCATTTAATTATGAGATGGGAGCGAGAGAGGAGCAACATATTGCCAATAAAAGTGGGACGCTCCGGGCCCACTGTGGGATCTTTACATTTGTTTGAGCACCACTCCTGCTGTTCCTAGCCCCTCTGGCTTTGACTTAATGACTTAGTTTGTCTGGAAAGAGGTGTGTAATTAGAGCTGTCAGTATTACATCCCGAGTAGGCATGGTAGTCTGGATTTAATTTAAATTTCTTTATTCCCCAGTCCTGCCTCCCCTTTGCCACTGGGAGTCAAGCGAAACACTTGGCTGCTGCTATGGCAAATTGGGTCCTAATGAGTATGATGCTTTCCTGCTTCTTGTTTTTGCTCAGAAACAACCGTGATATTTCAGGAGAGATCACCTGGGCATCGATTCGACACGAAACGCTGAAACAAGGACTACGGTTTCCCCATTTTGATTCTGCGTGGAATGACTTGCATATTAAAAAGCCCGGCAGCCATTCCGGACTGATGTTTGATGCATACTTTTTTTTTAAAAAAAAAATAAACATATTTTCTAATATGGAACTGACTGATATTAACCTTTGGCCAAACCTAGGGATTACATTTTTGCTGATGACTTGAAGGTGTGTAATAGAGTTGACATTCCTGTTCTGTGGAAGGTGATTTGGCAGGGCTGGAAAAACGAGTCAAAAATGTAGAAACTGCAGTGCGATGTTTCTAAATGATCATTGTATTTAGGGGGGAAAAAGAATCCTCTGGCAGGATACAGTATTGGGGGTACAGTGTTAGACTGAACAATTAGGATTTAGGTGAGGGGTTCTGGTGCTCTCTGAGCTTGGTTGTTTTCTTGCAGATGTTTCATTACCCAGTGATGACGAGCATTGATGATGCTACCTAGTTTTGGTAATGAAATGTCTGCAAGAATACAACCAAGCTCAGAGAGCACCAAGGACCCCACACTCATCCTCCTCCTCCTCCTTCTCTTCCTCCTCTTCTTCTTCCTCCTCCTCCTCCTCCTCCTCCTCTTCCTCCTCCTCCTCCTCCTCTTCCTCCTCCTCCTCCTCCTCCCCCACTTCCTCCTAGCACTGATTATGTTACTCAGTTTGGGTAATGAAACATCTGCAGGAAAACATCCAAGGTCAGAGAGCATCAAAGACCCCACAGTCCTCCTCCTCCTCCTCCTCCTCCTCCTCCTTTTTCCTTTTTCCTTTTTTCTATCTTCCTTTCCTTTCCTTTCCTTCTGTTTTGCTAAGGTCCTAATCAATCAGTTAAGCACCAAAGTAATACATTACTTGAGAAAAAATACTTGAGAATTACTTGAGAACGTCTTAAGTCCTTCAGTGTAAGACTACCATACTTAGCAATTACAAGGTCTCTCTCTGTGTATGTGAATGTGTGAGAGAGACAGAGAAAGAAAAAGAGAGAGGGAGACCGAGTGCATATATAAATTTTAAAATTGTCATCCGTGTACCAGTCTTCTCCTCGGGTGATTTTTAAATTGGACTCCCTGTGCATTTGGAATTCAATATGTTCATGTGATTATATTTTAGGAGAGGGGAAATTGGCACCAAAATGCCTAAGACCTTTTTTTTTTTTGGATCTGTTCCCTCCTACATCAAGCCTTGTGCTGTGGCTCCATCCTGAGAGGGCTTCAAATTATTTCAGACTTGGTTTCCCCAAGTCTCTGAACGACAGGCGAAGGTTGGGTGGTGACAGAATGAGAGCTGCTTGGAGTCGTAAGCCACCTCTGTTTAATCGGGATGACATTGTCGTTACAACACGTCGGCAGCTGGCACTTGCTGTCACCCTGCTTAAAGGTCCCTCATGCCTAGGAACTAGGCCACCTGAGCTATGAGTTCTCGTCACCATAATGCACACCATCGCCAAGTGTGCTTGAGTTCTGCAGATGGCATCATGTCACCGAGTAGAATTTCATGGGAAAACCCAGGTGGCACTAATGGCTAATGGCTAGATCCAAAATAGTTCTTGTCTAAATAGTTTTAGTCATTAATTGCTTTTGTGATAAGCAGATATGAGTTGAATTAAGCCAACGCATGAATTAAGCATTAAATTAAATTCAGGATGGAACAAACTAACCTTATTGGCTATATTCCAAATGTGGGCCTCCATGAATCTTGATCTAAACATGTCGCTGAGTAGAATTTCATGGAAACACCTTGGTGGATACTAGATTCAAAATAGTTCTTAATATAAATAGTTTAAGTCATTGATTTTTTTTTTTGTTATTGTTAAATAGATACGGGTTGAATTAACCCAATGTATGAATTAAGCATTAGATTAATTCATGATAGAACAAACTAACCTTACTGGCTACATTCCAAATGTGGGCCTCCATGAAACATGTTCTAAACTTGTATGGGTGGACTACATTCGGTTCTGCTTCTTGGATGAGAAGACAAAAAGCCAACAAAGTCCAGTTGCCTTTTGGAAAAGCACCTTTGGGACAACCATGACCTGGATGACGGAGAATCTCCATCAACACTCCTTTGAAAACATTTTGCTTCTCATCTAAGTAGCTTCTTCAGTTCTGAAGAAGAACGGAAGAAGCTTCTTGGATGAGAAGCGAAATGTCTTCAAAGAAAAAAACAAGACAGTCCAGTTGCCTTTTGAAAAAGCACATATGGGGCAACCATAACCTGGATGACTGACCATCTCCATAGACACTAGGAGCAAGATTTATTTTTTTCATGGCAGGAACTGATCTGTCCTAGGATTACAATTTCCACAATTATAATATTGCTGCCACGTGTTTTTTTTTTTCAGTTTGTTACTTGTAACAACCAGAATGAAGAATTTGCTCTTTATTTTTTTGTTGTCTTTTCAGAGTGTACTTTGTTGTTGCTGCTTTTGTTCCTTGTGAATTGTGGATGAGATGGGTTCAAAGGAGTGGTCTGCAAAAGATGCTCAAAGCAAGATTGCCACAGGCTAAAGATACTTTGAATTAAAGAATCACTTAGTAGTCTGAGAAAGTACCACTTTGGTTCTCAGATGTTCCCGGGACAGGTCTCCAACATGTTCTTTATTTAGGGATGACATGATAGCAGCGTTCAAATATCTCAGGGGCTGCCCCAAAGAAGAGGGAGTCAAGCTATTCTCCAAAGCATCTGAAGGCAGGACAAGAAGCAAGAGATGGAAATTAATCAAGGAGAGAAGCAACCTAGAACTAAGGAGAAACTTCCTGACAGTTAGAACAATTAACCAGTGGAACAACCTGCCTCCAGAAGCGGTGAATGCTCCAACACTGGAAGTTTTTAAGAAGAGACTAGACATCCATTTGTCTGAAATGGTATAGGGTTTCCTGCCTGAGCAGGGGGGTGGACTAGAAGACCTCCAAGGTTCCTTCCAACTCTTCTCTTCTCTTCTCTTCTCTTCTCTTCTCTTCTCTTCTCTTCTCTTCTCTTCTCTTCTCTTCTCTTCTCCTCTCCTCTTCTCTTCTCTTCTCTTCTCTTCTCTTCTCTTCTCTTAATGGTCCATAACGTCAAGGAGAAATGATTAAGTTTCCCCAACTCTCATGAAGTAAAGGAAATGGGGACCTTCTTTGTAGCTGCCCCATTGTGAGAAACAGCTTGTCTTCAGAGTATGCAAACCCACTAAATCGCTTTACTTTCATAAATCATTTAAAGCTGACGTGTCCAATTGAAACTCTGGAGTTCGTGGATTATCTATTAGATAGTATTGCTATCTAATAGACAGCACACCTAGTTGTAGCATATCTATTTTATTGAAACCTGCTGAGAGTCACACTCATGAGCAGCTATATAAATCCAGTAAGAAAATACAACTGAATAAATTTTCCTTATTACTTTAGGGTGTCTTATGGAATAGATAATGTATAAAAACTTGTAACCAATGAATAAGAGAATAACAATAATGGGAAACTCAGCACTTATTTATTTATTAAATATATAGACTGCCTGCCTCATACTGTATATATGACTCTTTTTTAATAATTAAAACAGAATAAAGGCAATAAAAGCAACCAGAATAAAAAAAAAGGAAGGAAGGAAGGAAGGAAGGAAGGAAGGAAGGAAGGAAGGAAGGAAGGAAGGAAGGAAGGAAGGAAGGAAGGAAGGAGGGAGGGAGGGAGGGAGGGAGGGAGGGAGGGAGAAATTTACAATAACTATAATAAACAATAATAGGAACTTCCTGGATGAACACTTGTGAGATGGTCTGACAGATTATTTGATTCTTCAGTCCCAACTGATATGTAAATCCTGTTCAAGAAAGGTACCAATCAAATAAGTGTCATTTGTTCCATTTTCCATTAGAGGTAGCCATTGTGGATTGAGTTTCAGACGCCCTTTATTTGGAAACAGTGATCTGTTAATAGCATTAGGTACAAATGTCACTTGGATTCATATCTTAGGCTGAAAATATAACAGGTAGGCAATCTTTTAGCATCTGCATGATAAAACAGGAATTGGCAATGTTTCCCATAGCTTTTTTTGGCCCAGGGTGTTATTTTTTTTCCCCAACTTGGCATTAAAAAAACCCACAACTAAATGGCTGAAAGCTCATGGGATACTAAATGTTGTGAGATTTAAGCATACTCTGGTGAAACAAGATGTTTGAAATATCCTACTATTTTTGCATTCTCCACACAGACGGCATGGGATTTAAGAGAAGTAGGCTCTCGAGAGAATCATTATTCCTTTAGTCATAGTTTTTGCTTGATAGAATAGAATAGAATAGAATGGAATGGAATAGAATAGAATAGAATTCAGAATGAATAGAATAGGATAGGATAGGGTAGGGTAGGGTAGGGTAGGGTAGGGTAGAGTAGGGTAGAATAGAATAGAATAGAATAGAATAGAATAGAATACATTAATCAGCACACATTAAAATGAGATTTTGTTTCATGCAGCTTTCAAAGGGTAACCACCTCCAATATACACTGCATAAATATGACAAAAACTATGCATATAACCACATACACACGCATATATGACACAGAGAAACTTCACAGTCTACTTCAGATGGATACATATACATGGCGAGAAAAACGAATCCTGCGAGTTTACCAGACGGATGGCATAGGGAACAAAGCTGTTACAGGATCTGGTAGTCCTGCTATAAATACTTCGAAACCTCCTGCCAGAGGGGAACAATAGGAACAGACCGTGAAGTGGGTGTGTGGGGTTTCTAACAATGCTCCGAGCTCTAAGCACACATGAGCGTTTGTGAGCAGCATCCTGAATCACGGGAAGTGAGCTTCCTATAATCTTCTCAGTTGTCCTCACCACTCTCTGTATGGATCTTCTATCTGATGCTCTGTTACCATCAAACCAGACAGTGATGCAGTTTGTTAAAATGCTTTCCAGCGTGCCTCTGTTAAAAAGTGGTCAGGACAGAAGGAGAAAGATGTGCTCTCCTCATCTGACACACGTGAAGACCATCATGAGATAGACTTGAGTTTTTTTCTTCTTGCCTTCCTTCCTACCTCCCTCATTCATACCCTTGTGAGATTATTCTTCTGTTGGCTTTCCAATATAATATAATTAAAGCACACTGCAAAAGGCATTTGTCCACAGTGCAGATTTAAAGAACATTTGGAGGTTCATTTCTCAAGGGCAGTCGGCTATTCATTAGGAATAAATAAATAAATTTATAACTGACTCCCAAGGCACGCAGTTAGTAATTTGGTCAACTCTTTTTGCTATTGTTTGCTAAACACACGGTAGGTTATACTGAATGTCTATACATTAAATCCCTTTTGCCTTCAGATGAAATCCGCTTAAGTTCTGAACCATTTGCTTCTTATTTTTTGTTCTTTATGAGCCATTCATGTTTCTGTTTGTTGATTTCTTTTTAAAAAAATATAAATCTGGGAAAAGTCAATTCACTGGAAGAAATGTCACAGCATTTGCTGAACCTTGTACGTGAAATCAAATTGTGGAGCAGCCCGATTAATGTTATTCACTATTGTATTTGTTACCTGTTTTTTCTTGAGGCAAGGAATTAATTAAAATAATACAAATGCATTTTTCATGTCCTAGAAAGAGAAACAGATCCTGGTCCACGTTCTCTCCAGAAAATATATGAACTTACCTCGCATCACTATTACAGTATTTAGTTTACTCAATTTACCAAGCCAAGTTGAGAATATCCATAAAATCTTATTATAGGTAAATATTCACAAAGGAATATATTTATCAGTATGTCTGCATAATTGAACAAAGTTCAGATACAGTCCTAAATCATCATCATCTTCTTCTTCTTCTTCTTCTTCTTCTTCTTCTTCTTCTTCTTCTTCTTCTTCTTCTTCTTCTTCTTCTTCTTCTTCTTCTTCTTCTTCTTCTTCTTCTTCTTCTTCTTCTTCTTCTTCTTCTTCTTCTTCTTCTTCTTCTTCTTCTTCTTCTTCATCCTCCTCCTCCTCCTCCTCCTCCTCCTCCTCCTCCTCTCTATTTGGATTCCTAGCAAGTCCCTGCAGTTTTCCTGGCAAGATTCCACAAGTGATTTGCCTCTTCTTCCTAGGGCTGAGAAAGGAGGACTGGCCCAAGGTCACCCACTTGGCTTTGAAGGACTAGAACCCATTGACTCCCCTTTTCTAGCCTGATGCCTTAACTACTTTACTGAACTTGCTGTCCTAAGCATGTAAAAATCTCTTTTAAAGAACCTTCCTCTTATTGCTAGACCATCCTCAACCAACCAAGACAGCCTCTTTGACTTAAGTTACTACCTTCAGCTGATATTTGCTGCACCAACTTCTTACCCTCCCCACCTTAGTAAGGGATATACTGTAGAAATAAGGATAAAAGAAGGAGAATGTCTTTCTCTTTATACTGGTTGAAAACACAGACAAGCAATATAGCTAGCTTAAATCTTATGGCAGTTGGTCCATCTTCAGAGGCTTCTTACTAAATTATAGCTTACTAAATTGCAACCCCCATGATACAAGCTGGCATTTCTGTTTCAAACAGTACTGAGAGTTTATTAAGAGGCACAACAGCTAGATGTTTGCTAAATTAGAGGGGGGGGGGTGAAATGGGATTAGGATTCAAACAACTTGTGTAAACAAAGGTAGCCTGGTCCAAAATAGAGGGAAAATATTTTTTTTAATGAGTCTCGCAAGGCTTTCACCCTATCCAAAGTAAAATTAAATAAAATAACAAACTGCATCTAGAAGCGTCGATGCATCTAGATTTTTTCTTCCCAGAATACTGAAAGCTTTCGCTCCAGTCTTAAATGGACTTGTTTCTTCTCTTTATTTCTTCCTGAGCCAAAGACTGATTACAATTTTTACAACAAATCGTCCATGCATTTTGATTTAACTGAGGGGTCTGGAACTTGCTTTGAAAGAAAGGACCACTTAACTGTTCCATCTTCCTTCATCACCAGCTTGCGGAGTACGAAAATTAGGGAATGGTCTTGCAGTGCAGAACTCAACTGAACCGCTTCTCTGAGTAAATTGTCGGTCTGATTCTATTAAAACCAGATGAACACTAAGGCGACCAATCGTCCTCCTTTAGGGAGGATGGTCCTTCTTTTGTAAGTTCTGTCCTCTCTCGAAAAGTGTCCTCCTACATGTCCTCCTTTTCGATATTTGAAGACGAATCTATAAATCTCCGTATTCGATCTATGGCGTGTGATGTGACGTATTTGTATTCCATTGCGTGTGATGTGACGTATTTGTATTTGACATGACGATTCGTCAAGGCTCGGTACAGTGCGGCGAGATGCGATTATGAAACTCATGCGTTCCACACAGGAGAATTGTTTTGAAAGAGTGTGCCGCATATAAGAATGTGCAGCGCGCAAGTGGCTTTGTTTACTTCTTACCGAAACACGACACGGCACACACGCACGCATTAGACTCACTTCTTTCTCAGTGACTATTCAATCATACACAGGTGAGCACAATAATTCACGTTTTATTAATTCATTATCTATTTAATAATTTCCAAATATGTATAATTTTATTTACAAGTTTATTCGCTTAGGTTATTGTTTCAGTTTTAATAATTAATTTTATTTATTCATAATGAATGTGCTTGCATCGTTCGTGTAGCTCTATATTTTATTTTTAATTATTGTTGCAATGAATAAAATGCTTCTTTTATTCACGATATTTTTTTTCTTCAATTTATTTGTGTCCTCCTTCTCATTGTAAAAAAGTTGGTCACCTTATGAACACGATCTTTTCTGGCATATCGCAGGGAAACTCAAAGGTATGGTACTAATCAGTGATGGGATTCAAATATCTGAACAACCGGTTCTCATATTTGATGCAGGCCTGGGCCTCCGATGCCTAGAAAAGACTTCCAGAAGTAACATCATGCACTTCCGGTGGGCTGTTCTAGGCCTGGGAGGCCTTCTCTAGGCCTCCCAGGCCTAGAACGGACTTCCGGAAGTGGTATCCTTACACTTCCGGTAGACTGTTCTACGCCTGGACTTTGTTTTGTCTTCGCTTCTTATCCAAGAAGCTTCTTCAGTTGTCTTCTCATCTAAGAAGTTTATTTGGTTCGGTTCAGTTCTTCAGAACTGAAGAAGATTCCTGGATAAGAAGTGAAGGCAAAACAAAGTCCATTTGCCTTTCAAAAAGCATCTTTGGGACAACCATGATCTGGAGGATTGAGAATCTCTATAGATACACATGGGAATTTTTTTCAATGCATTCAAATGTTGCTCCAGTTGTTTTGGGATTTCCCATAGATAACACTGTTTAATCAAAGGAATCTGAAACCATAGTGATCTTGCAGGATTGAATCATCTGGGAAAATGTTATGACAGATAGATGTCCCATCAATGAACCAGTTTCTGTGCCATTTGGTGTCTATATCTCACAACCGGGCACTTGACGCTACTGCAAGCTAATGAGCAAAGACAGAACAGCAAAGTTGGAAAAGACCTTGGAGGTCTTCTAATTCAACTCCCTGCTCGAGCAGGAGACCCTCTTTCATTTAGAATAGAATAGAGCTGGAAGGGACCTTGGAGGTCTTCCAGTTCAGCCAGTGGTGGGATTCAGACAGTTCGCACCGGTTCGGCAGAACTGGTAGCAAAGTTTTGCTGAGTTCTGAGAACCAACTAAATGCACACTGCTTCTGGAAGTCCACTCTAGGCCTTGGAGGCCTGGAGGGGGCCTCCCAGGCCTCGAATGACCCACTGGAAGTGCATGGATGCCACTTCCGGAAGTCCGTTCTAGGCCTGTGAGGCCTGGAGGAGGCCTCCCAGGCCTACAACGGCCTGACGGAGGTGCATGGATGCCACTTCTGGAAGTCTGTTCTAGGCCCGGGAGGCCTGGAGGAGGCCTCCCGGGCCTAGAACGGCCCACCAGAAGTGCGTGGATGCCACTTCTGGAAGTCCGTTCTAGTCTGCGAGGCCTGGAAGAGGCCTCCCAGGCCTAGAACAGCCCACCAAAAGTGCGTGGATGCCACTTCTGGGAATCAGTTCTAGCCTGCAAGGCCTGAAGGAGACTTCCAGGCCTAGAATGGCCCACCAGAAGTGCATGGATGCCACTTCCGGAAGTCTGTTCTAGGCCTCGGAGGCCCAGGCCTGCATCCAATAAGAGAACTGGTTGTTCAGGTATTTCAATCCCACCACTGAGTCCAGCCCACTGCTCCAGCAGGAGAACCTATAACGGCTTCTAGAACTAGTTCAGCTTCAAAGTAAAGTTCTTACATGGGCATACTGAGGCATGCCCATTACTGCTTGTCCTGCTGCATTGCAGACCAGTTGTTGCTTCCGGTTGCTCTTCAAGGGCAACTCCTCGCAGATCTCACTGCAGTGATATGAATAGTGCCCAGAAGGGGTCCAATGAAATAGACTGGACTTGCAGATGGACCCCCAGATTGATTGCCAGTCAGTGCCACCGAAGGTCTTTCCGTCTTTCTTGAGATCTATGCGCGAGGAAGAGATAGGGCAGAGAGACACAAAAGAAAGAATTATTTTCGTTGGCCAGATAAAGGAGTTGATAAATCAAGCCTTGGACTGAACAGAAATGTCCCTCACCTGTCTGGATGTTATAACTGAGTTTTTGGCAGAGCAAACCATGGATTACTAATGTCTGCTTTCAGGGAAGGCACTGTTGTAAGATGACAGCTTGAATGGGATATTTCCTTTAGATAAAATGTCCCGTGTCATCTGTCATTAGACTTGAATGCTTCTGGCTGCTTGGGTGACTTAGTGTGAGTGCAAAATTGGGCATTGTTTTTCCTCTGTTGGCTGAAATATAGACAGAGAGACAGAGATGATAGAATAGAATATTGGAAGGCTGACTGTAAGTATTTCATTTGCAGATGAGAAATGCCTATCCACAGTCAAAAAATCTTCAACTCGGAGCCTCATTTACGCTAGACTTTCCCAGTTATTCCTTTTATTTCACCCAGAGATGAAAATGGGACCTTCTAGTAGAATTGGGCTACGTAAAAAACAAATTATCAGGATGGATTGTTATGCAACACACAACTTTTAGGAAGTAGCAAAAATTGGATGATTAAAAACAGCAACAACTCCTAGAAAGAAAAGCAACTCTGACGGCATCGTTATAACCATGGAGATCTTTATAGCATGTCAGAAAGGCAAGGTCTCTTTATAAGCAATTGAGCAAGATTCCTGGATTGTTTGAGGACCCCAAAATAGTTGTGAAGTTGACATGGGATCTGCCAGCAAAAAGTATAAATTATGGAGAAATGGAAATGAACGTCTGTTACTTGTTGTGAATAAAGACATCAGTTCCAGAATAAGAATCAAAATGGCATATTTTAAGGTATTAGCAGTGTGTTTTCTTATCAATTGTGAGATAGATATTATTAATGGGAAAATACATACACACAACACTTAGGTCCTGGGTGAGGGAGGGAGGGAGGGAGGGAGGGAGGGAGAGAGAGAGAGAGAGAGAGAGAGAGAGAGAGAGAGAGAGAGAGAGAGAGAGAGAGAGAGAGAGAGAGAGAGAGAGAGAGAGAGAGAGAGAGAGAGAGAGAGAGAGAGAGAGAGAGAGAGAGAGAGAGAGAGAGAGAGAGAGAGAGAGAGAGAGAGAGAGAGAGAGAGAAGAAGAAGAAAAAGAGAGAAGAAAGAGAGAGAAGAGGGGGAGGGAGATGAAGAGGAAAAGGGAGAAGGAAAGAAAGGGGGAGGGAGGGAGAGAGGGAGGGAGGGAGAGAGAAAGGGAGGGAGAAGGGGAAAGTGAAAGGGAGAGGGAGGGAGAGGGAAAAGGAGAGAGAGAGAGACAGAAAGAGAGAGAGTGTGAATGATTATGTCTACCAAGGCAATGCTTCTCAATCTCAGATGAAATCCATATTTTTTTTTCAGTTAATTTAACCAAACTTGAAGAAGTTTCCCAATCAGATGTATAAGTTAAAAGGAGAAAAACTACAATTGATCTTAATCATTGATGTTCATCATTAGTACTTACCTCAGTTTCAAATGTAGTTTTATCATCTTCAAGTCATTGATTAATGCTAATTGGAAGCCTCTTTTGGACTTTTCATGTGAAACAGGAGGAAAAATAATGAAATTGTAATATATGGATTTGATGATTAGCAGATACTAACAGACTATAAAAAGGATGTTATGTTGTAACCACTGAGTAAGACTTCACTGTCATTTTCTTTTATATCTGCTGTAAAAGAACTCGGACGCCATTCCTTTTTTTGTATTTCTGTTTCCTTATTTCTTATTTTACTGCATTGTGTTCTCTCTCACAGACTCTATTCTTTCTTTTCTTCTGTTCTTTTTCTTGATTATTAGTTAATAATAATAATAGTAAAGTTGGAAGGGACCTTGGAGGTCATTTAGTCCAACCCCCTGCTCAGGCAGGAAACCCTATACCATTTAAGACAAATGGCTGTCCAGTCTCTTCTTAAAAAACTTCCAGTGTTGGCGCATTCACCGCTTCTGGAGGCAGGTTGTTCCACTGGTTAATTGTTCTAATTGTCAGGAAGTTTCTCCTTAGTTCTAGGTTGCTTCTCTCCTTGATTAGTTTCCATCCGTTGCTTCTTGTCCTGCCTTCAGGCGTTTTGGAGAAGAGCTTGACTCCCTCTTCTTTGGGGCAGCCCCTGAGATATTGGAAGGCTGCTATCATGTCCCCCCTCGTCCTTCTCTTCGTTAAATTAGACATACCCAATTCCAGCAGCCGTTCCTTATATGCGTTAGCCTCCAGTCCCCTAATTCTTGTTCACATTTATCTTTTTGTTTCAACATTTAAGAAAGTTATTGAAAAGTCACAAAAGTACATAGAGTAAATTTTTGTGATGAGAGCAAAATGAGTGAAGATCAATCAGAAGATCAATCAATCAAAATAGAGCCGGAAGGGACCTTGGAGGTCTTTTAGTCCAACCTCCTGCTCAAGCAGAAGATCCTATACCATTTTAAACAAATGACTGTCCAGTCTCTTCTTACAAAACTCCAGTGATGAAGCACCCACAACGTCTGAAGGCAAGCTGGTCCACTGGCTAATTGTTGTCACTGTTGAGAAGTTTCTCCTTAATTCCAGGTTGCTTCTCTCTTTGGTCAGTTTCCAGCCATTGCTTCTTGTTTTGCCTTCTGGTGCTTTGGAGAATAGTTTGACCCCCTCTTCTTTGTGGCAGCCCCTCAAATATTGGAATATTGCTATCATGTCTCCCCTGTTTTTTCTTTTCTTTAGACTGGCCAAACCCAAGTCCTGCAGCCGTTCTTCATATGTTTTAGTCTCCAGGCCTTTAATCATCGTAGTTGCTCTTCTTTCCACTTTTTCCAAAATCTCAACATCGTTTTTTGTAATGCGGTGACCAAAGCTGGATGCAATATTCCAGGTATGGCCTTACTAAGGCTTTATAAAGTGGTACTAATACTTCACGTGATTTTGATTCTATGCATCTGTTTATACAACCCAGGATTGTATTAGCTTTTTTTGGGCTGCTGCCGCACACGGCTGGCTCACCTTTAAGTCATTGTCCACTAGGACTCCAAGGTCCCTCTCACAGTTACCGTTTTTGAGCCAGGTTTGAGACAATAGCAGGCCCTTATATTAATGTACTCTTTTTATATCTCAGAAGATGGTGGTTTTCACCCACCATCTACCCCACGAGAAAGATTCTCACAAATGATGAAAATGTTTCACTATTATTTGGCTGGACTTCACTTGTGAGTTAGATAGTAGAATATCAGCTACAATTCCAGAAGGGGTAAAAAAAAAACCCAATTGGTACTGTAATATCCCACCCTATATTTTATATTTACATTTCCACCTATCTTATATTTACAAAGCTAAGGGATGCAAGATTGGGATAGATTTTACACAATTGGGGAAAAGGGAAAATCCTATGGATTTATTACTCCCTATAGTTTGAGCTCAGGCTGTAAAGTCAGTGAATTACAAGGCAAAAAGGGAAAAATATGCTCAGAACACCGCTGAGTTTTAGCTACAGGGAGGATATTTCGTAAAGCTGTGGTTTTCAGCGTCCAACTCACCACAACGTCTATAATTTATTTATGTACAGTGTTTGTTTTATTGAGAGACAGGTCGTATGAGGGTTAAGGCATCAGCCTAGACATCAGATAGACCATCTTTTCTAGTCTCACCCTGGGCAAAAAGCCAGCTGGATGATCTGGGATGGAGATAATGGAAAACCACTTTAGAAAAACCTCGCCAAGAAAATAATAATAATAACAACAATAATAATAATAATAATAACAACAACAACAACAACAACAACAACAACAACAACAACAACAATAATAATAATAATAATAATAATAATAATAATAATAATAATAATAATAATAATAATAATAATAATAATAATAATAATAATAATAATAATAATAAAGTTGGAAGGGACCTTGGAGGCCATCTAGTCCAACCCCCTGCTCATGCAGGAAACCCTATACCATTTCAGACAAATGGCTGTCCAGTCTCTTCTTAAAAACTTATGTTGGAGCATTCACAACTTCTGGAGGCAGGTTGTTCCACTGGTTAATTGTTCTCACTGTCAGGAAGTTTCTCCTTAGTTCTAGATTGCTTCTCTCCTTGATTAGTTTCCATCTGTTGCTTCTTGTCCTGCCTTCAGGTGCCTTGGAGAATAGCTTGACTCCCTCTTCTTTGGGGCAGCCCCTCAAATATTGGAAGTCTGCTATCATGTCCCCCCTCATCCTTCTCTTCATTAGACTAGACATACCCAATTCCAGCAACCGTTCCTTATATGTTTTAGTCTCCAGTCCCCTGATCATCTTTGTTGCTCTTCTCTGTACTCTTTCTGGAGTCTCAACATCAGCAGGGATTTTTCCAGGCAGTCAGCAGGACTCCAAAACTGACTTGAAGTCACCAAATACACATAGACGTTACGTATTTCTGTGCCACGGTAAATCGTAAAAACTTTGGGCAGCTTACGTAGGAAAAAAAAACACGTAAAAGATATCCAATACAAAAAAAAAAAAATTCTTTTTAAAAATCAAACAGACTGAAATAAACAAACTGGGGGAAAAACCCACACGCCAAACAATAAAAAGATAACCCCAAAAATGTGCTGAATTATCTCCAGTAAATGTGTCAAATGGCTTCGTTACCTCTACATTCCTGAACAAAGGCCATTTTATTGTGTTTATATGACTAGGCTTTATGTAGTTTTCTATTTTTAATAATGTAAGTCATTCAGAGTTACTGTGTGGTAAGAGGGGCAACCAATCAATTTTAAAATAAATACATTTTGTCCAAGACTGAGATCTGGTTAGCTAGTAAGGATGGGCCCTTTTTATCTTTCACTCTGGAAATGAAGCTTTTCAACCAAGAAGAGATCAAATGTACCAAATTAGAGTTTGATTTCCTAAGATTAGACAGATCAGGTCCTATTCCTCTATGAACAATGTAAACCTTATGAACAATGTATTTATTTGCTACAGTGACAGAAAGGCTTCCAGCTGCAGTGATATGAAAACCTGAACATTATTCTAAGATTTGTAACATTTTTTTCTCCCCCCCCCTTTAATTCAGTTACTTGTTTTTTGCCTTCCAGATACGGATACAGCACAGCAGGCACGGTCATCAGGGTTTTATAAACCGTAATAATCTTTCTGTATTTTCTGAGTGATCTAGAGATGACATCAAACAATGTACTGGAGGCAGGTGATTAGGCTGTACCTTTTCTCCTCTTTTCATAAGATAAAAATAACACAGATAAAAGGAGCATCTCTTTTAGAAAGCAGAATTCAAGTATGTTCAAGGCGGCGGTCCCATAGAAAAAGCCCACGTGAAAAAATCATAAGTATTGTTGAAATGATGAATCACCTCCGAAGCGTAGTCTATTTATCTGCATGTTCCTGTGATTCCTTTGAAGTCTGGATCTTAAGTAATAATATGTACTAGAGCCCCTTGAAATAAGTTCATTTTTCCCCTTTGAAATCAATGTACTATTCCCCCCCTCTCTCTTTTGTACTCATATCCACCACCACCACCTATCACCCCTTTAATTTTATCAGTATCTCTGCTTTTATAGGGAATAACACTGGATAACATTCTGACAGGCAAGAAAAGCCAAAGACAAAATATTGAGTTTTCTTGAATTTTGTGGAGGAAGAAAAACCAAATGTGTTTTTTTTTTTTCAGGAGGCAACTGGACTTTCTTGTTTTTCTTTGAAGACGTTTCGCTTCTCATCCAAGAAGCTTCTTCAGCTCTGACCGGATGGTGGGGAATGGAAGGATTTATACTCCTCGCAGACAGCTGGTCATTTGCATTCTTTCAGAGAGTCGTTGAGGCCACCTTAAGGCTTATCTGTGACCTAGATGACTGAGAATTTCCATAGACTTATAGGAAGAAAGCCAAAGTTGAGTGTAGGGATGGGATTCTGTAGGTATGGCCGGAGAGAGGAAATTGAAGAAGTCTGGGGTGAACAAGAAGGAGATGTTATACCTTCTGCTCTAAGTCACAAAATCAAACAATGATGTATCTTCTCAATCAGTCGAGATTAATTTGATGGTCCTGCTCATATACAGAAAACATTTCTTCCAAACCAGTTTATGCTATACAAGATCTGACGCTGTTGATGCATCCTACTCTTCTCAGATGGCTTCTAGTGCTTCATAAATTGGATCAAAGTGCCAGATTTTGCTTGAAGTACCATTCACCCAGGTCTTTATACCTTGGGATTGGATGTCAGTGAAATACATTCTTTTCATCTGCAACCCCACAACTGGAAACATAGCTTCTATGGAACCTTTGTTCAGGAATGTAGAGTTACGGAAACAAAACCGAGTCAGACCCCATTGTAATAGATGACAATGGATGTTGAATTAAACATAAAGCAAAAGAAAGGAACTAGGAGGGCTTATGTTTTGTGCTATGTGAAATCTGGACTACACTTTAACTAAACTGTTTTTCTTGTTCCAAACATCATATTACAAAAATAGAGGAAGAATTATTTGATGACCCAAATGCACAGACTTGGAAAGTTACTTGGCAAAGGAAGAAAGCTAGAGTAAGACCGAAGAAAACAGAAGCTTTGACCTACTAGAGGGGATGTTAGATTATCCGTTAGATGTTTGAATATGGTTAAGAATAGATTGCTAGAAATAGAAGTATTATTATAACTAGATAAATAAGATTTGTAATGAGAATATCATATCTTGGCATGAAAAGGGAAATAAGAAAATGCTAAGAAGTTTGAATAAGGGACGCTTTTGGTTACGCAAATATAACTTGCTTTGAAATTATAAATGATTGGGATATTTTGAACATGGATGGGAAATTAAAATGGAAAAAAAAGTGAAAATAGGATACTGACTGAATAAATGGATATTGAGTGCAAACACAATTAAGATAGATTTTGGTTAGAAAAGATATTTTAAACTGATATTATTGATACTGTTAGAAAACTGTAACAAAGATGCTGATATTCAACTGTATATTTACTAACCATAATAAGAATTATATTTGCTTTGTGTGGAAAAATGTCTATTACTGGAAGAAGAAAAGATGCATTGGATGGGGTAATATTGGATTTAGTTTGAAGAAGCTTACTGTATATGTACCACTGAATTACTAATGGACCCAGTCAACCCATTGTCTACTTGATTGTAAAAATAGAAAATTAATAAAATATTTATATAAAAAAATCTGGACTATCCTTTCACCTTGATACTGATGAGGCTGAGCAAAAGGACAACTAAGTTATTTGGTCCCTTAAAGCTTTTCCTGCCTTGTGATTAATGAAGAAGACTTTGCAAATCCTACTCATGTTCCAGTTGCCTTTGCCCAAAAACCATGTCTGGGTTTCAACCATCTCCCCTTTGAGATGCTCTATGTGCAAAAGTTGGCTTAAAACTCAACATTAAGAAAACCAAGATCACGGCATCCGGCCCTCTCAATTCCTGGCAAATAGATGGGGAAGAAATGGAGGTAGTGACAGATTTTATCTTCCTGGGCTCCAAGATCACCACAGATGGGGACTGCAGCCAAGAAATTAGAAGATGCTTGCTCCTGGGGAGAAAAGCTATGGCAAATCTAGACAGCATACTAAAAAGTAGAGACGTCACCCTTCCAACAAAAGTACGTATAGTCAAGGCCATGGTTTTCCCAGTTGCAATGTAGGGCTGTGAAAGTTGGACCATAAAAAAGGCTGAGCGCCAAAGAATGGATGCCTTTGAACTATGGTGCTGGAGAAGACTCCTGTGAGTCCCCTGGACTGCAAGATGATCAAACCGGTCAGTCCTAGAGGAGATCAACCCTGACTGCTCTTTAGAAGGCCAGATCCTGAAGTTGAATCTCAAGTACTTTGGCCACCTAATGAGAAGGAAGGACTCACTGAAGAAGAGCCTAATGCTGGGAAAGATGGAGGGCAAGAGAAGAAGGGGACGACAGAGAATGAGATGGCTGGATGGAGTCCCTGAAGCAATAGGCGTGAGCTTAAATGGACTCCAGAAGATGATAGAGGACAGGAAGGCCTGGAGGAACGTTTTACATAGGTTCGCGATGGGTCAGACACGACTTCGCAACTAACAACAACAAATGTCAGGACAGCGGTTAATTTTCAGCTTGGTTCACTTTCAGAGAGCAGGATAACATCATTCTTCTTCCACTTTTACACATATGCAGTCATATTTTTTTTTTTAGCTTTGATCGAAAATTGCTTTTTTTCATCCTAAGTTGTCTTAAGCCCTTCAGATCAGTTTGCATCCAGAATTTGCAAAAACTGCTTTGATGGTGTCATGTAAGAAGCCATTCATGTTTTTTTCCCCCCTTATAGGCCTATATCAAGGCTACTTTTGGAAAACTCTCACTATCTAGGAAAGATACAACTTTCCTAGATATTTTCCTCCTAGCACCAACTCTTCTAAGGATTTTATAATAGAGAGGATTGCGTCCCACACCTTCTGACACAGAAAAAAAAAGGACTTGTTTTGCTGCACCGGTGACCTCTGTATATCTGTGTGGGCAGAAGTTATATCAAGCAAGCAAACCTTCTCAGTTAGCTGGGGATCCGGGGATTTTGATATGTTTGTTTGATTTGTGGAACCTGCCAATCTTTAGCTAACTTTGGATGACCTCCAAAAACTAAAAACAGGGTATTACCTTTTTATGTGAATGAGGGTCTGCTGAGAAGAAGGCAGCAAAAATCTATTTACATTCTCCTGCCAAGAAAACTAAAGGGATGGTCGAGAGGTTGAGATTGATCCAGGGGAAAGTTCACCATCCATAGCGAAGAAACATTTTTTTTTTAATATAAATATTGTGGACTATAATGGAACATGGAGCTATCTTGGAAAACCAACTAGAAGTTGCAACTGCATGAATAGTTGGGGAAGCATCCTGCTACAGTGTGTTCAGGTAACACCCCTGATCACTGAATTAGACTGGCTTCATAGAGAATTTTTGGGTGCAATTCAAGTTGTTGGTTGTCACCTATACAGTCTTTCGCGGTAGACAGTGTGTCTACTTTCAGGATTGTCTCTCTCCAGTCTTCTCTGCTCATCCCTCATTCTACAAGATTTCTTAACTGCATCCGAGATAGTTCCTCCTTAGCAAAAATTGTTCTGAATGTTGAATATTTTTTTGTTATCCTAGGAAAACTCTGTGTAATCTCAAACATCTCTGTTGCGATTGTACAAAAAGCATATCTCATTTCCTTCCATTGTTGCTTCTTCTCATGTTGTCTAACCCTACTCTGTATGTTCTCCATTATTCTATGTCTGTGGAGATTCTCCGTCAACCAGTCCCAAAGGTGCTTTTTCAAAAGGTAACTGGACTTTCTTTGTTTTTCCTTGAGGACATTTTGCTCTCCTCCAAGAAGCTTCTTCAGTTCATTCTAAAGGTGTCCATCCCAAAGTGCATAGCTAAATGTCCATGGAGATTCTCAGTCATCCAGATCATGGTTGTCCCAAAGCTGGTCTTTTGAAAACAAAAGGACTTTGTTTTTCCATCATCATCATCATCATCATCATCATCATCATCATCATCATCATCAACATCATCAACATCATCAAAGTTGAAAGCTACCTTCAAGGTCATCTAGTCCAACCCCCTGTTCAGGCAGGAAACCCTATACTATTTCAGACATCCAAGTCCTTCAGTATCTTATACTCTGTTCTGTGTCTCACTGAAAGGGCTGTATCTATTTTAATTGGACTTAAGCAATCTATAATTATTTAGCCATAACCTGATTAATTGGATGGGTTGCTATGGGAGTAAAGGGAAGGGATAACTCTGAATGGAAGGAGCAAAAAAAAAAAAAAAGGAAGAGGATAAAAATACAACCCAGAATCAATTTTAACGTTGTTGTTGTTGTTTTTTTTTCTCTCTCTCTCCCACCATACCACAGAATAGGTCTGCGACCTTTTGGAAAGAATTCCAGTTTTGAGAATTGTCTCCTGGTTGTTATTTTAGTGTTGCTCACCTGCATTGGAGGTGGGGCAGGCCGCTTGTGTATTCTTCGCTGCTTCTTCTTCTTTTGAGTAGCCTGTTACTGCTGAATTATTCATGGAGCCTACCATCCACTCTTGAAAGATCTTCTGCACTGGGAATTTCTTGAACGCAGCCTCACCCAGGCGGATTGAAGGCTTAATTCATACGACTCTCTGAAAGTTTGATTCTGGTGTTTGGACTCTAAGAAGTGCCATCAAGACGGCACCTCCTACATGGCTTGTGTCCTCGGGTGTGGACGGAGAGTAGAGAAAACCTTTGCACACAGGACTTCAAAAGCAGCTCATTGCTGCAGATCACACAAGCACAAGGAACAGAAAGCTTCATTCAGAAACTGCTTATCAAATATAGCCTGTCTGTCACAATTCTGGACTTCTGGGCACCCTGTGCAGATGTTTCTTCTAGCTGGAATATGAACTTCAAGGCACTGTGGTCTCCTGGATCAGTCTCTGTAGTTTTCTCAGTGAGAGTTTGGAAGTGATTTGTCATTTCTTGCTTCTTGGAGCTAAGAGAGAGAGATAGGGGGATTGGCCCCAAGGTCACCAGATAGTAATAGAATAGAATAGAATAGAATAGAATAGAATGGAATGGAATGGAATGGAATGGAGTGGAGTGGAGTGGAGTGGAGTGGAGTGGAGTGGAATAGAATAGAATAGAATAGAATAGAATAGAATAGAATAGAATAGAATAGAATAGAATAGAATAGAATAGAATAGAATAGAGCTGGACCTTGAAGGTCTTCTAGTCCAACCCCCTACTCAAGCAGGAGAACCTCTACCATCTCAGACAAGTGACTGTCCAGTCTCTTCTTAAAAACCTCCATTGATGAAGCGCCCATGATTTCTGGAGGCAAGCTGGTTGATTGTCCACACTGTCAGGAAGTTTCTCCTTAATTCTAGGTTGCTTCTCTCTTTGGTCAGTTTCCAACCATTGTTTCTCATCCTTCCCTCTGGTGCTTTGGAGAATAATGTGACCCCTCTTCTTCTTTGTGGCAGCCCCTCACATACTGGAATGCTGCTATCATGTCTCCCCTATGTCTTCTTTTCTTTCGACTGTCTAAACCCAAGTCCTGCAGCCATTCTTCATATGTTTTAGTCTCGAGGCCTTGGATCATCTTAATCTAATTCACCCTTTATACTAAGGGTGTACTAGAACTCACAATCTCCTGGCTTTTAGGGTCCAGCTTGGTGCCTTAACCACCACATCAAACTGGCCCTTGGAGTATGAAAAATAATTAAGGGGGCATCAGAGAATAACAAGCAAAGAGCTATATTGCCATTTTATTTTTCTCTTCCAAATTAAGGGAGGTGGGAAGGCAAGGTGCATTGCTCCCAATATGTTGCTCCATTAGACCCCCCCCCCAAAAAAAAAACCCCAACCCGATCAGACTTTTGCTCAGCTCTACACACTGTTCGTTTGAAAGCCACAAAACTTTTGAATACTTGGGAACTCAGAAAGGAGAAGAAGACATTGGGACTTGATTGATTGCATGAAGGAACCACAGGGCAGGGATTAATTCCGTTTTCATCCGCCGATTCATCCAGGAGGTGGCATCTTTACTTTACTTACTTTTTATGCTTTCTCCTCCTTGTGATTACAGGTCGATCCATTTCATTAACATTGTTTTAAAATGTATTAAAAGGGAACTCGCTTTCCTTGTGCACGGTGTCCGAAACAGAGAGAGCTAAAATTTACATACTTTCTCAGGAACAAAAAAAAGCTGGCAATTGTTCCCGGGCTGAATCAAGCAGGCCTTGTTTATATGCAAGCAGAGTCTTCAGGGTGCGTTGGGTGAGATGACCGGGGTCTCTTGTCACCTTAGGATTTAATTGCTCCTGCTATTTATTGCTGCACCTGAAAACATTTACTGGCCAGAAAAAGAACAAGGGACTCTGTAGAGTGTAATCTTCCTGGGAGCAAGGGTGGGTGGGTGGGAAACGCACAGCCAGATTCATCATTTCTCTGGAGCCCTTGCTTTCATTTTTTTTTAAAAGTAATTTTATTCATCCTTAAAAGTAGGGAACAAATGTAAGCTTCGGCGCCACATGACGTTGCGGGTTTTTACTCTGTTCCAGTTCAAGCCTCCTTGCAAACTGGATGGAATTTGGGTAGTATTTCAGCCTGAAGGAGTTAATCTACCTCACTACGCAGCTGGAATGGATCCTGTGTCAGTTCATCTGTTGGGGTGGCCAAACCCTGGAGATTCAGGGACTCTCCAGGCGCATTTTACATTTCCCCTGTAAGTGTAAAAGGGACAAGATACTGGATTATAGTTATCTGGGAGTTATAGTTACCTAGAAGGAAAGACATATTTGGATTACAAACCTAATGTAGGTTGTTTTTCCCCCTTCCCATCTGAACCACAGCTTTCTTCTTCTTCTTCTTCTTCTTCTTCTTCTTCTTCTTCTTCTTCTTCTTCTTCTTCTTCTTCTTCTTCTTCTTCTTCTTCTTCTTCTTCTTCTTCTTCTTCTTCTTCTTCTTCTTCTTCTTCTTCTTCTTCTTCTTCTTCTTCTTCTTCTTCTTCTTCTTCTTCTTCTTCTTCTTCT
>NW_015386413.1:782237-783731 GCF_001527695.2 Protobothrops mucrosquamatus
TAGTAGTAGTAGTAGTAGTAGTAGTAGTAGTAGTAGTAGTAGTAGTATTAGTATTAGTATTAGTATTCCAACCAACAATCCACCTTATTGAAATCACCAAAAGTCCTGCTAGTAATGTCAGATATCCCACCCCCCCATAGTTTGGTAGGATGTCTCTTTGTCAGTGACTTTCAAATTGTGTTTGCTATTTTAAAAGAGGAGGGGCTAGAGCAGTGGTTCTCAACCTGTGGGTCGGGACCCCATTTGGGGTCGATCGACCATTTCATGGGGGTCGCCAAGCAAGGCTGTCCGCCATTTTTTTTGTCCGCCATTTTTTTTGTCCGCCATTTTTTTCGCCCTTTTCCGGCGGGTGCCTTACCTCCCTTGGGCTGGGCCAGCTGGTGGTCGGCCTGCTCCGTCTCTGCCGCTTGCCAGCTACGCCTCGGCCGGCGCAGGGGGCGGAACCACGCATGCGCGGCGCTCCCGGGCAGGGAAAGTCCTCGACTTACGACCGGTTGGGTAGTCCTCGACTTACGATTGGTTTAGTCCTCGACTTATGACCGGTTTAGTCCTCGACTTATGACCGGTTTAGTCCTCGACTTACGACCGGTTGGGGTCACGGCATTAAAAAGGTTGAGAACCACTGGGCTAGAGAAAGGAAGAGGGAAAAATATGTTTGCTAAGTATGAGGAAGTGAGACAAACAGAGGGACAGGTAGACAGACAGCATGTCCTAATTAAATTCAAGGATGAAGAGATAAAAGGATTGCAATATTATATAATAATACAGAGACTGCAATAGGAAAGTCATAACGTGCTACTAGTAGAATATTGTTTGCAGTTTGGAAAAATCACACGACTATAATATTATTTGCAGTTTGGGAAGCCCTGAGGCAAGTGGCATAATACAATTTTTTATGCAGTACTAAAATGATCTCTTAGAACAGAACAGACATAACACTCTCATTTACTTGGAGACCCTGAAAATAAATAAACGTTTATTGACTTGATATTAACTTGCAAATGCAGTTTTGTTGTCAGGGCATTTTCACAAGTATTTGTAAACATTTAAAGTAACCTCGGTCATGTCCACATTGATAAAAGAGAGGAATAAACCTGAAATGAATGAGGCATTCAGATCATCGTGGTTTTTTTTTTTTTTAAACTTAATATGAGAATACTGAATTTGCAATTTTGGAAATATTATTTGCAACCGTTAAGGAAATGCACATTACAATGCATATACCAAGGAAGAATATGTTTCCTAGGGGGAAAAAAGGATGCTTCAATTGAAAAATTGCTAGTGAGATGATAGAAATGTATAAATAGTGAGGGAAAGCATTCTAGCACATTTTCCCCCCTTTGCGAGAATTATAAACAACCAGAGGTTTCAGTAGATAAGATGAGATAATGGGGTGTGGTGAGGCAACCTATTCTCCAAAGCACCTGAGGGCAGGACAAGAAGCAACAGATGGAAACTAACCAAAGAGAAAAGCAACCTAGAACTAAGGAGAAA
>NW_015386413.1:784350-805851 GCF_001527695.2 Protobothrops mucrosquamatus
ATGTATAAATAGTGAGGGAAAGCATTCTAGCACATTTTCCCCCCTTTGCGAGAATTATAAACAACCAGAGGTTTCAGTAGATAAGATGAGATAATGGGGTGTGGTGAGGCAACCTATTCTCCAAAGCACCTGAGGGCAGGACAAGAAGCAACAGATGGAAACTAACCAAAGAGAAAAGCAACCTAGAACTAAGGAGAAATTTCCTGACAGTTGGAACAATTAACCAGTGGAACCACCTGCCTCCAGAAGTTGTGAATGCTCCAACACTGGAAGTTTTAAAGAAGAGATTGGACAGCCATTTGTCTGAAATGGTATAGGTTCTCCTGCTTGAGCAGGGGGCTGGACTAGAGGACCTCCAAGGTCCCTTCCAGCTTCTATTCTATTCTATTCTATTCTATTCTATTCTATTCTATTCTATCTTTATTCTATTCTATTCTATTCTATTCTATTCTATTCTATTCTATTCTATTCTATTCTATTCTATTTTATTCTATTCTATTCTATTCCATTCCATCTTTATTCTATTCTACTCTACTCTACTCTACTCTACTCTACTCTACTCTACTCTACTCTACTCTACTCTACTCTACTCTACTCTACTCTACTCTACTCTACTCTATATTCTATTCTATTCTATTCTATTCTATTCTATTCTATTCTATTCTATTCTATTCCTTCTTTATTCTACTCTACTCTACTCTACTCTACTCTACTCTACTCTACTCTATATTCTATTCTATTCTATTCTATTCTATTCTATTCTATTCTATTCTATTCTATTCTATTCTATTCTATTCTATTCTTGATTATAAGAGGCTTGGGGTACTGTGCCTCCCCTTGGAAGATTGATAGTTTAGTTCTAAATAGCGGCAGATGTTTCTGTCCTAGGCAGAAAGAAAAAATAACTACTGAGAACTCCACATGGCATCAGGAAGGGCCTCCAGACAGTAAATTCTCAACTCCATCCAGTCGCTTGACTCTACCCAGATTAAAGCATCACAGGGTCATTAAAAGGGAGTAGATAAATAAATATCTTGATTCAAAGGGAAGTGTAAGTTGAATAAATGCTTCAACCTATCTATTACCATTCCCCACAATCTGGTCAGAGCTGAAGAAGCTTCTTGGATAAGAAGTGAAACGTCTTCAAAGAAAAACAAGAAAGTCCAGTTGCCTCCTAAAAAAACACCTTTGGGACAACCAGGACCTGGATGATGGAGAATCTCCACAGACTTTTACCTTAAGAGAAATTTATCTTGTCACAGAATATGGATTATGTTCCACTATGAGGATGAATTTTGGAGACAGCTTTATAAACTGTGAAATGCAAATAATTGTTCAAGAAGCTCTAGAAAAACCTTGTGAGAAAACAAACAAACAAAGGAACAAGAGAGGGATGTCCACTCTCTCCTCTCTTGTTTGTTTGGATTCTTGAAGTACTTAATGGACATATAAGATAAAAGGAGAAGATTATAGAAGTAAAGATTGAAAAATAAACAATATAAGTTAAGGGCTTTTGCAGACGGTGTTGGTTCTGGAAGATCTTTTAAAGCCAATGGAAATCGTCAAAGTAAAATAATTTGGTGACTTAGCAGGTTTCAGGATTAATAAACAGAAAGCAAAGATGTTAACAAAAATGTGAAAATAAAACATCAGAGAGAATCGATGAATAAAACGTGTTTTCAGACTGAGAAGGTAAAATATCTGGATATCACTACGAATAATATGAGCTATATGTTATTTCAAACTAACTATGTTAAGACATGGAATGTTTTTTTTTTTAAAAAAATGTGAAGATGAAAGAAGTTACAACTGTCATTGCTGGCAAGGATTTCTGTGGTAAAAAAATGAATCTCTCTTAGAATGGTGTTTTCGTTTCAGATAATACCTGTTTTGACAAGTGATGCACCATTTAAAGATTGGCAAAAGGATATCCCTAAATTTGTGTCGGAGGGGAAAACACAAGTTTAATATAAGGTGCTACAAGAGTAGAAGGAAAAAAAAGAAGATTGAGTTTCCCTGATCTGAAATTGTATTTTGCCGTTTGCTGTCTGGTTTGGATGAAAAAGTGGATGTTACTGAGGAACAGAATGCTTTTTGGAGCTAGAGAAATCCCACTAGTTTTGGTGAATCCAGTTAAAGTCCAGAAGATATTCTTAAGATACAGAAGGATCTTGACAGACTTGAACACAGGGCACTATCTAACCAAATGAAATTCAATGGTGAAAAAAGTAAGGTTCTACATTTAGGCAAGAAAAACCGAATGTACAGGTATAGTATAGGGGGGTACCTTGCTCAATAGTAGCAACTGTGAGAGGGACCTCGGAGTCCTAGTGGACAATCACCTAAATATGAGCCAGCCGTGTGCTGCAGCTGCCAAAAAGGCCAACACAGTTCTAGGCTGCAGAAACAGAGGGATAGAATCAAGATCACGTGAAGTGTTAATACCACTTTACAAGGCCTTGGTAAGGCCACACTTGGAATACGGCATTCAGTTTTGGTCATCACGATGTAAAAAAAAAGATATTGAGACTCTAGCACAGACATGTCAAACTCGTGATGTCACGTGACATCGTGCAACGTATTGGGACGGTTTTGCCGTTGCCAGCAATGGGGTGGGCGTGGCTTCCGGATGACACGTCCGGCCCACGGGCCGGTAGTTTGACACCCCTGCTCTAGAAAGGGTACAGAGAAGAGCAACAAAGTTGATCAAGGGACTGGAGGCTAAAACATACAAGGAACGGCTGCTGGAATTGGGGATGTCTAGTTTAATGAAGAGAAGGACGAGGGGGAGACATGATAGCAGAGTTCCAATATCTCAGGGGCTGCCACAAAGAAGAGGGAGTCAAGCTATTTTCCAAAGCACCTGAAGGCAGCAACTGATGGAAACTTATCCAGGAGAGAAGCAACCTAGAACAAAGGAAAAAATTCCTGACAGTTAGAACAATAAATCAGTGGAACAACTTGCCTCCAGAAGCTGTGAATGCTCTAACACTGCAAGTTTTTTAAAGAAAAGACTGGACAGCCATTTGTCTGTAATGGTATAGGGTTTCCTGCCTGAGCAGGGGGTTGGACTAGAAGACCTCCAAGGTTCCTTCCAATTCTGTTATTCTATTCTATTCTATTCTATTCTATTCTATTCTATTCTATTCTATTCTATTCTATTCTATTCTATTCTGTTTTCTGTTCTATTCTATTCTGTTTTCTATTCTGTTTTCTATTCTGTTTTCTATTCTTTTCTATTCTATTTTATTTTATTCTAGTCTAGTCTAGTCTAGTCTCTTCTCTATTCTATTCTATTCTATTCTATTCTATTCTATTCTGTTCTGTTCTGTTCTGTTCTGTTTTGTTCTGTTTTCTATTCTATTCCTTCAGATGATATTATTGAGGAGAAGTCTCCAAATCGGCTTTAAAATTAGGGATTTAATGGCAATTGTCACTTCTGCTCTCTTCTAATTTTACTGCTGGATTAGAAACATGCAATATATTTACAGTCTTCACAGCCTTCCAAATCTTACCAGGTAACCTATGAAAAGTTTATATGCTACGAAGCAATGATCAGGCTACAAACAACGAGGATAATGATTTACCAGAACTCTGTCTTTTATTGTCAAGAGAGAAATGATTACCTTTAACCAGATAATCACCGCCCAATGCAGCTTCAACCTCTTATATTCTCTCTTATTATTATTGGGTACATTTCACTGTAATATAGTGGTTTCATTTAGAGCCCATCAGAAGTGCAATAAACAGTCCTCCAGTAAAAGTCAGCCCTGGAAGAACTGCATGAGAAGTTGGAATTTGTTTGTTATAGCTCCAGTTTCAATGTTTTGTTTTGTTTTGTTTTGTGTTCGGTGCATTTTCTTCCATTTCATGTAATGGAAAACTGGATTTTTCAGAGCACCAACTGTTGAATTAAGGCGGTTTGCATCCTATAATAATAATAATAGTAATAATAATAATAGTAGTAGTAGTAGTAGTAGTAGTAGTAGTAGTAGTAATAATAATAATAATAATAATAATAATAATAATAATAATAATAATAATAATAATAATAGTAAAGTTGGAAGGGATCTTGGAGGTCATCTACTCCAACCCCCTGCTCAGGCAGGAAACCCTATACCATTTCAGACAAGTGGCTGTCCAATCTCTTCTTAAAAACATCCAGTGTTGGAGCACCCATAACTTCTGTAGGCAGGTTGTACCACTGGTTAATTGTTCTGTCAGGAAGTTTCTCCTTAGTTCTAGGTTGCTTCTCTCCTTGATTAGTTTCTATCCGCTGCTTCTTGTCCTGCCTTCCGGCGCTTTGGAAAATAGCTTGACTCCCTCTTCTTTGGGGCAGCCCCTGAGATACTGGAACACTGCTATAATGTCCCCCCTCGTCCTTCTCTTCATTAAATTAGACATACCCAATTCCAGCAACCATTCCTTATATGTTTTAGCCTCCAGTCCCCTGATCATCTTTGTTGCTCTTCTCTGCACTCTTTCTAGAGTCTCAACATCCTTTTTACATCGTGGTGACCAAAACTGGATGCAGTATTCCAAGTGTGGCCTTACCAAGGCCTTGTAAAGTGGTATTAATACTTCACGTAATCTTGATTCTATCCCTCTGTTAATGCATCCTAGCACTGTGTTGGCTTTTTTTGGCAGCTGCAGCACACGGCTGGCTTCTATTTAAGTGATTGTCCACTAGGACTCTGATTGTGGCTTTCTATGTTTTACAGATCTCATATCACTTCTCCTGTTCCCTCTCTTTGTTATTAGTTCCAATGAGATTGCTGGATCTGCTACTCAAAAATTCCAAGACCAAAGAGATTTTTGCTGTTGACATCATCCCTTGTTAGTTTTCGCTCATGAAACAAAGGTGGTGATGCTTGAAAAGGTGAAATCCTGGGGTGAAAACCTCAGGCTGAAATCCTACAATCCCCAATGGACCAGTGAAATCACATGACATGCATAAAGGGAAAACCTTTTCAAGTGTCTGTGGAGATTCTCACCCATCCTTAGTTGTCTCAAGGATGCTTTTTCAAGAGGCAACTGGACTGTTTTTTCCCCTGAGGAAAAAGAAGGTACTGAAGCATCTCAATAGCCCTTTATCTATTGTTAGATAGATGTGATATATACACATACACATACACACACACACACACACACATATATATATACACACACACACATATATTCCGATGTTATATATATATATATATATATATATATATACACGTGTGTGTGTGTATATATATATGTGTCTGTGTGTATATATATATCACATATATATATCATATCTCTCTATCTCTATCTCTATCTCTATCTCTACCTCTACCTCTACCTCTACCTCTACCTCTACCTCTACCTCTACCTCTACCTCTATCTCTATCTCTATCTCTACCTCTACCTCTACCTCTACCTCTATCTCTATCTCTACCTCTATCTCTACCTCTACCTCTACCACTACCTCTATCTCTATCTCTATCTCTATCACTATCTATATCTATATCTATATCTATATCTATATCTTATTATTGTTGTTATTGTTATTGTTGTTGTTATTGTTATTATTATTATTATTAGTAGTAGTAGTAGTAGTAGTAGTAGTAGTAGTAGTAGACTAGGCACTAAATGCAAGCATGTACAGTATAATATAAAATTGCATAGCCAGTGAACAGCCAAAAACACAGCTATCAACAAAGCCAAATCCTAACCTTAACAACCTTCCCCTAGCTCAGTGGTTCTCAACCTTTTTAATGCCGCGACCCCCAACTGGTCGTAAGTCAAGGACTAAACCGTTCGTAAGTCGAGGACTAAACCGGTCGTAAGTTGAGGACTACCCAATTGGTCGTAAGTCGAGGACTTTCCCTGCCCGGGAGCGCCACGCATGTGTGGTTCCGCTCCCTGCGCCGGCTGAGGCGTAGCTGGCAAGCAGCAGAGACGGAGCAGGCCGACCACCAGCTGGCCCAGCCCAAGGGAGGTAAGGCACCCGCCGGAAAAGGGCGAAAAAATGGACAAAAAAATGGTGGACAGCCTTGCTTGGCGACCCCCGTGAAATGGTTGATCGACCCCAAATGGGGTTGCGACCCACAGGTTGAGAACCACTGCCCTAGCTTATTGAAATTGTGGGTGCAGTTAGCTGATCAAAAACCAGGACCAAAATGAAAAATTGTGTGCCCTTTCGAAGGAAATTAACATGCAAAGGTGGCAACATTGCTAAAATTCTGTGCAACTGAAGACAGACTTGGTTTTTAAAAACTTGTGAGGACCATAGACAGGACATGGAAGGAGGCTTATGCTTGCATGGAGGAAAAAACAGACACGAAACAAAGCTGAAAAAGTCTTATATGAATGTTCTTGAAAGTTAAGTCTCTATCTCTCACAAAACTCTCATGTCCCCTTCCCCACAAACCAACAACCAAATAAACAATCCTACCAAATCTAAGAAAGAAAAAAGGGAAAAAAATGCTACTCGTAAAAGATGTCCTTTTTAAGGAGAGTCAGGGATAGTTATATTATGTTGTGCATTATCTGAATGTGTTTTTTTTTCTAGACTTTTTCAAAGTGCATATTTCTGTCTGATAATGGTGTTTTATGTGCTCTCGCTAAGCCCCAACAAAGTAGCTTTCCTCTTTGTTTACAACCATCTCAATGGCTTCTGTTTTCTCCTTGTTGTTGTTTTTTTTTCTCAGTCCCATCTGCCACCTGAAGGACCTCGGCTTATACTGCTTCCAGCTCCGTGAAAAACAGTATATTTGCAATCCCTGCTGGGCTAAATCCTACTAAATGTTTCTTTTTTTTCTTTTTTCTTAAAAAAAAAAAACCATAACAAATTTACCAGCAATGTAGGCTATCGGTAAAATGTGATGTACTAAATGCTAAATTGTTGTCTAATAACTTATTTGTTGTTGTTAGTTGTGAAGTCGTGTCCGATCCATCGCGACCCCATGGACAACATTCCTCCAGGCCTTCCTGTCCTCTACCATCTTCTGGAGTCCATTTAAGCTCACGCCTCCTGCTTCAGTGACTCCATCCAGTCACCTCATTCTCTGCCGTCCCCTTCTTCTCCTGCCCTCCATCTTTCCCAACATTAGGCTCTTCTCCAGTGAGTCTTTCCTTCTCATTAGGTGGCCAAAGTACTTGAGTTTCAACTTCAGGATCTGGCCTTCTAAAGAGCAGTCAGGGTTGATCTCCTCTAGGACCGACCGGTTTGATCGCCTTGCAGTCCAGGGGACTCGCAGGAGTCTTCTCCAGCACCAGAGTTCAAAGGCCTCCATTCTTTGGCACTCAGCCTTTCTTATGGTCCAACTTTCACAGCCATACATTGCAACTGACTTGACTATACGCACTTTTGTTGGCAGGGTGATGTCTCTGCTTTTTAGTATGCTGTCTAGATTTGCCATAGCTTTCCTCCCCAGGAGCAAGCGTCTTTTAATTCTTGGCTGCAGTCCCCATCTGTGGTGATCTTGGAGCCCAGGAAAATAAAATCTGTCACTTATTACATATATTTACATTAACTTAAGTGAAGTTCAGTTTTGGGTTTTTTTTTCATAAAGACACCTATGCAAATATGTTTATGTGTGTATATTTGACAACCACAGCCACTTGTAGATATTTAAAGTAAGCAACTTTATTGTTCTCTCTTGTTCTCAAGAGCTGCCCCAGGCTGCTTGCCTTCTTTCTGGGAATGACCAGATAAAGTTTCATGGATCTTCGGAGTGATCAAGCAAATGAAACTTGCAAATGCAGAAGGACTCTAAGCTAAGTCCACCTTTGACACCCCCTCCCAACGTAGCTTGCATTTTCCCAACAGCCTTTAAATGTGCCTTGTTCTTTACGTTTTTCACAATATATTGTGGGAAGTCAGCCCCCCAGAGAAGGAAATATTAAAAGGGCAGGAAAATATATTTCCTGAAAGGATCTTAAAGAGGCAGAAAAGCATGCCCAGTTTTCTTAATAGCCCCAAGTCTCCCTCCCCCAAGAAGAAACCAGCTCTGTAAAAATGCAGATGTAAATAATCCAGGAAGGTTGGAAGCCCCCAGCTAGAAGATTAAGAAGACAAAAACACCTAAAATCTACATACCTCACCCAAAGTCTAAGACAGGACATGATAAGATTAACTCACAGATGTCAAAGGGCACACCCAGACTCAGGTCAGAATACATGACACGGGAAATACAAAGCCTCAAACAGGAACAGGAAACAACTCCAAACAAAAGGCTCCAGAAGGTATAAAAACCCACTCCCCACATGTGCTCTCTCTCTCTTTTGTTCCAGAGCCATCTTCCTGTCTGGCTCTCCTCTTCAATAAACTGCAACCTTCTTTCTAAAGCAGTTGCCATGTTGTTTATTCCCGGCTTGGACTGAACCACGATGAAGACTTTTCCTTCAACAACATAAAGCCTATTTTCCATTTGTTTTTACAAAACTCATCCTGGGTTTTGACTGAGCCATCATTTTTCTGAAATACCAAGGTTTTGTTCCTTTCTATTCCAGCATACTCTTTATCTTGGTTTTCAAGTAGAATAGCCAAACGAGACTGGTGGTGATGAAACAGGCTGCAGTCATGTAATGACAAGCATATAATTTAAATAATTGAACTTCTCGGCCGATATAACATCAAGATCTGCAGCAGGCTGTTACAAAGATTGTTTTTCGGATGTGTTTCTCACTTCCTGTTTGCAGTGTCAGAAGTAATGCACCACAACGCATTCCCCATAACAGGATTCAGGTGCCTGCCTAGCTTTATCAGTTATTAGCCTCTGCTTAGGATTCAAGCACTCGTGCAATTTCATTCAGTGGCAGATACCATCTAAGAAATAAAGGAAAAAAGAGAGAGATTTCAGGACTTCCATGACTAGTCCATTATAAAATCATTTTGTTTCATTGCAGTTGAAGCATTCAACCCTCCTCCTTGGAGAAATGTGCATTGATTTCTATTTTATTAAGGTCACATTAAAACCAATTAATATATGAAATGAGTTTAAACCAGTGCTTTTTTTGTAAAAAAAAAAAAAAAAGGTGCCGGAACTCACACACATCATACAACCCGCCTTGCCTACCCTACAAGATTCCATCCATATACACACACAGACACACACACACACACACACACACACACACACACACACACACACACATATATGTATATGTGTTCCAAAATTTGAATTGCTAACAAAGAATTAAGGGAGAACTGGGATAGCTATTTCAAACCTTATTTGGTTTTCATCAGCCAGACATACCCTTCTGAGATTCGAACCTGGGCTGTCTGCATGTTAAGCAGAGATGTTAGCCACTAGGCCACTTCTCTTTCCCATATTTGGGCCGACAGGGTGCTCTAAAAGAAAAAAGCATTCATATGTATATGTATATATATACATATATGTATATATATATATATATATATATATAGAATATATATACACACACACACACACACACATATATATATATACATACATACACACACACACACACACACACACAGAGAGAGAGAGAGAGAGAGAGAGAGAGAGAGAGAGAGAGAGAGAGAGAGAGAGAGAGAGAGAGAGAGAGAGAGAGAGAGAGAGAGAGAGAACTAGATAGACACATGATAGATGGATGAATGGATGGATGGATATGATAATATATTGATAGATGGATGGATGGATAGATAGATGGATAGATAAGTGAGAGAGAGAGAGAGAGAGAGAGAGAGAGAGAGAGAGAGAGAGAGAGAGAGAGAGAGAGAGAGGATGGATGATGGATGGATGGATGGATGGACACATAGAACATTTGTCTATTATACTAAACATCTGAAGAAGAGAGAAAGAGTCAGAGAGAGTCAGAAAGAGACAGAGAGATTCAGTAGGCAGGCAGGCAGGTAGTCAGACAGATGGAGAGACCGAGTTTCCATTCCCCGCTGCTTGCCTGGGAATTGAATGTTATTGAATGTTATTTTCACTGCTGTGCTCGGCCTGTTGGGATCACTCCCATACTTGGGGGGGAATACTGAATGGGCAAATCTGGTTTATCTTCTTCCTCAACCATGAAGTCATCCAGCTAGTTATAGAGTTGGCTGCATGACAGCAAGACCTACACGGGGTTGCCTGCTTAGAGCTGCATTGCCCAAGGCGAGTGATTAAAGTTTCCTGCCACAATGCAACACAGTAGGCCAAGTAAACAAGGACCTGTCAGTCAGTTCCTTCAAAGGCAGGGTACAGGATTAAAACAATTACTTTACAATGGGAGACATTGTGTTCCTCATGCACGTTTAAATCCTGCTGCCCACCGGAGGAAGGAGAAATGGCAGACTGCCATGTGAGCAGCTTAGTCCAAATTCTGATATCAGGCAAATTTGTAATGTCCCAACAGATGTCTGCTTAAAATGCTAAGGTGCTGCTTATAAATCGTATGTGCAGTTCAGCTTTCTTGTTCTCACTGTGGATTATGAAGAAGTCCTGCCATCCTATTTAGGTCTCTCACATGAGGATTAAAATGAATACAGAGGATAGCAAAAATAGAATAGAACAAAACAAAACAGACCGGAACGGAACGGAATGGAATGGAATGGAATGCAGAATAGAATAGAGTAGAGTAGAGTAGAGTAGAGTAGAGTAGAGTAGAGTAGAGTAGAGTAGAGTAGAGTAGAGTAGAGTAGAATAGAATAGAATAGAATAGAATAGAATAGAATAGAATAAAGATGGAATGGAATGGAATGAAATGGAATAGAATAGAATAGAATAGAATAGAATAGAATAGAATAGAATAGAATAGAATAGAATAGAATGGAATGGAATAGAATAAAGATGGAATGTAATGTAATGGAATAGAATAGAATAGAATAGAATAGAATAGAATAGAATAGAATAGAATAGAATAGAATAGAATAGAATAGTTGGAAGGGACCTTGGAGGTCTTCTAGTCCAATCCCCTGCTGAGGCCTATACCAGTTCAGAAAAAATGGTTGTCCAATATCTTCTTAAAAACTTCCAATGTTGGAGCAGTCACAACTTCTGGAGGCAGGTTGTTCCACTGGTTAATTGTCCTCCCTGTTAGGAAGTTTCTCCTTAGTTCTCGATTGCTTCTCTTCTTGATTAGTTTCCATCCATTTTTTCTTGTCCTGCGTTCAGGTGCTTTGGAGAATAGCTTGACTCCCTCTTCTTTGTGGCAGCCCCTGAGATACTGGAAGACTGCTGTCATGTCTCCCCTCGTCCTTCTCTTCATTAAACTAGACATACCCAATTCCAGCAACCGTTCCTTATAAGTTTTAGTCTCCAGTCCCCTGATCATCTTTGTTGCTCTTCTCTGCACTCTTTCTAGAGTCTCAACATCTTCTTTACATCGTGGTGACCAAAACTGCATGCAGTATTCCAAGTGTGGCCTTACCAAGGCATTGTAAAGTGGTATTAACACTTCACATGATAGGAGAGCAATTCCCACAATAAGCTTTGTTGGTGAGAGAAAGCTTATTTTGTTATGGGGAACTCCTGACCACCTGCAGGAAGACTATTATATGCACATTGGTGGAAGTCTATGGAGATTCTCAATTGTCCTGGTCATGGATATCGCACAAGTCTTTTTTTTTTTTTAAAGGCAACTGGACTTTCTTGGTTTTCTTTGAAAATGTTTCACTTTTCATTCAAGGAGTTTCTTCTGTTCTACCTGACTGGTGGGGAAACTTCAACTAGAACTGGAGAAGCTTCTTGGATGAGAAGTGAAACAGTTTTTTTTAAAAAACACAAAACAAAACAAAACAAGAAAGTCCAGTTGCCTTTTGCAAAAAACTCTTTGGGGACCATGATGGAAGAATAATGAAATTTCCAGAAGGAAGGAATGAATTGTTAAAATTTCAGAATTTGCAGAAATGGCCAAACTAACTTGTCTGGTCAGTGAAAACAACAACAACAAAACCCTTTTTGAAAAAGCCGGAAGACTTATAGGGACTTTTTGCTGACAGAAAAAAACAAAACAAAACAATGAATGTCTGGTTTATGGATTTGAAAACTAAGGAAGATGAGGATGAAATAATGTGACTTTGTTTAGGGTCAAGCGTGTGTGTGTGTGTGTGTGTGTGTGTGTGTGTGTGTGTGTGTGTGAAATGTCCACGAAGACCAGCTGAACTCATGAATCTACACGAAGGAAGGAATAAAGGCGAGGTTCAATTTGATTTGGTGAGTACTTCTAGCTTCTGAGAGATAATGCCTACCACACTAGGAACTTTCCCACCACTTAATAATAATAATAATATTTAAAAAAAAGCAAGCTCTCCAGAAAGCGACCACATGATATTGATTTTTTCTCTCTCTGTGTTGCTAATCATATAACAGATGTGGACCAAAACAAAATGCAAAAACAATCTCCAGCCCTTTGTTCTGCTGAACGGTGTGGAGTCTCTTACCTGGTATTGGAAAAACAATTAACTTCGATAAATCCAGAAAGTATGACTTTTGTCCAAGGAAATTTCCTTCTAACTTTAGCCTGTCTTGCAGAAGGCTCAGTGGGGTGATCAGCTTTTATTAATCTGCTTTTTTATCTTAGGGAAGCCTTTGAACCTTTGCGAGTAACTGTTCCAATGGTTTACAATCTTGACAAATAGGGGATTTTTTTCTAGGTAAGAAGGGAGAGAATCTCTCTCTCTCCCTCCCTCTCCCCCTCCCTCCATCTCCTTTTCCCTCTCCTTCTTCCTCTCCCTCTCCTCCCTCTCTCTCTCCCTTTCCCTTTCCCCCTCCCTCTCCTTCTCCTTCCCTCTCTCCCTTCCTCTCTCCCATCCTCTCTCCCTCCCTCTCTCTCTCCCCCTTCNCCCTCCCTCCCTCCCTCTCTCCCTCTCCATCTTGCTCTCCCTCCCTCCCTCTCTCTCTCAGTCACACACACACAAGAATGCATGTATCTATTCTATTCTATTCTATTCTATTCTATTCTATTCTATTCTATTCTACATGAATTGACTAAGCTCTTTAAATCTTATCTTCAGGTACTTATGATGCAACTATTACCTGAAATAGTCCATTTTTCTATTCTGCATTCTACTCTACTCTACTCTACTCTACTCTGCTCTGCTCTGCTCTGCTCTGCTCTGCTCTGCTCTGCTCTACTCTACTGCCATGGTGGCACAGTGCTTAGAATGCAGCATTGCAGGCTGACTCTGCCCACTGCCAGCAGTGCAATCCTGAGCAGCTCAAGGTTGACTCAACCTTCCAGCCTTCTGACGTCAATAAAATGAGGACCCAGATTGTTGGGGGCAAAATTCTGACTCTGTAAACCGCTTAGAGAAGGCTGTAAAGCACTGTGAAGTAGTATATAAGTCTAAGGGCTATTGCTATTTATCTCTACGTGCCTGTTGATGGCTGATTTTTCTGAGTGCCATACAATCTAGCGTTCTTATGCTTCCTCCTCCCCTCTTTGCCTCGCCTTGTTTATTTGTTTTAAATTATTGCCAGGTGAAGGAGAAATACCGAATACCAAATATATTAACTTTTTCACCTTCTACAAAGAGACTTAGCGCAGTAATTTGCCATATGGTTCAATGTGAAAGGGCTCCACTTAGTTTCTGCCCTCACCATCTGCCTTGAAACCTTAGTGCCAGGACATAACACTCGCTTAGATGGGCAAACAGTTTGACCTCAGATAGGGCAGCTTCAGTATATTCCAATAAGCCGCTGGTGAGCTAAAACAAATCAAGCCTTTTTTCTTATTATTATTTTAGAGGGTATTACTTCAGTTGTTATATGAAAAAAAAAAGAAAATGGAGAAAAGATTTTTCTAAAAAAAAAATCACAAAAAGACATCATTTCCATCTAGTAAAATATCTATATAAAGCACACACCACAATGGTAGCAATATCAACAGCACTTAGAATTACCAGTATATACTACTTCACAGAGCTTTACATCCCTCTCTAAGCGGTTTACAATCTGGGTCTTCATTTTACTGATCTCAGAAGGATGGAAGGCTGAGCGGGGGGCTGGACTAGAAGACCTCCAGGGTCCCTTCCAGCTCTGCTCTATTCTATTCTATTCTATTCTATTCTATTCTATTCTATTCTATTCTATTCTATTCCATTCCATATTTTCTATACTGCTTTATTCTGTTCTGTTCTGTTCTGTCCTGTCCTGTCCTGTCCTGTCCTGTCCTGTCCTGTCCTGTCCTGTCCTGTTCCGTTCCGTTACATTCCATTCCATTCCATTCCATCCCATCACATTCCATTCCATATTTTCTATACTGCTCTATTCTGTCCTGTCCTGTCCTGTCCTGTCCCGTCCCGTCCCGTTCCACTCCACTCCACTCCACTCCGTTCTATTCTATTCTATTCTATTCTATTCTATTCTATTCTATTCTATTCTATTCTATTCTATTCTATTCCATATTTTCTATACTGCTCTATTCTGTTCTGTTCTATCCTGTCTTGTCCTGTTCCGTTCCATTCCATTCCACTCCGCTCTGCTCCACTGCACTGCATTCCATTCCATTCCATTCCATTCCATCCCATCCCATCCCATCCCATTCCATTCCATATTTTCTATACTGCTCTATTCTGTCCCGTCCCATCCCGTTCCGTCCCGTTCCACTCCACTCCACTCCACTCCACTCCACTCCATTCCATTCCATTCCATTCCATTCCATTCCATTCTATTCTATTCTATTCTATTCTATTCTATTCTATTCTATTCTACATGAATTGACTAAGCTCTTTAAATCTTATCTTCAGGTACTTATGATGGAACTATTACATGAAATAGTCCATTTTTCTAAGGTCTGCATCTGATACCGTAACTCTAAATATGAGCAAGTTCATTTGAAATTGGGACATATGCAACAAAGCAATGAAATTTAAGACATAAATGTTATATCACGCGATAAAGTTGAAGTTTATCTCTAGCTTGAGATCTGTATTTCTATCAAGTTCCTCCTTCTGTCATAGTATTATTTAAATTGGTTGTTACAAAATTAATTACATTCCAAGTAAGAAGTCATGAAAATTGTTATGATTTTTTTCCCCCTCTCAGTTATGGTGTGAATGTCATAACATGTTGTTTCTATTTTATAGCAAACCATTTCACAGTTCATTTTGCAGTCCGACGATTTTCCTAAAGCCGGGCCAATATGGAATGTTTGATAGGGCAGGAATGATCCCGAGGACTGTTATCCTGTTTCAGGATCTTTTTAACCAGGGTCCTTTAATCCTGCATATCACCTGAAGGCAGGACAAGAAGCAACAGATGGGAACTAATCAAGGAGAGAAGCAACCTAGAATTAAGGAGAAATTTCCTAACAGTGAGAACAATTAACCAGTGGAACAACCTGCCTCCAGATGTTGTGGGTGCTCCATCACTGGAGGCTGGACTGCCACTTGTCTGGAATGATATGGGGTCTGTTGCTTGAGCAGGGGGTTGGACTAGAAGACCTCCAAGGTCCCTTCTCCAGCTCCATTCTGATGGATTTATTTTGATCTGGGCAACCCTGTCAGAGGCCAGTCAATGACAATGCATATTAGAAGAGGCAGAAGTTTATAACGCATAATAAAACCTGAACTAAAGTCAACCAAAGCATCCTCTTGTGATCTGAGGATGACTCTAGGCGAATGGTGATTTGTAGGCTCCATTACATCCCAAATGTTTTTTTTTGTATCTAGCCCTTGGCAGGGAGGGTGTCAAGGATAAGACGTAATCAGTCTTCAGAAGTCTCTCTTGAAATACTGTGCCCTCTGCTCCCTTCGGGTGACTCATTTTTTTCTTCCAACTTGTCAAGGGGCTGTTGATGAAAACTGATGACTTTCAAGGTCCGATGACAAGTGGAGCATCCCAATACATGGTGTGTGTGTGGTGGTGGGGGGGAGAGAAGTGTCTTGGGCTGTCACACTAAACTCTGTGAGTGATGGATAGTCGTAACGCTCAGCAAGCGATTGCTCCTTTAGGTCGCAGAAGTTACCCCCGAAGAGTTTTAGTAATAATAATAATAATAATAATAATAATAATAATAATAATAATAATAATAATAATAATAATAATAATAATAATAATAATAATAATAATAAAGTTGGAAGGGACCTTGGAGGTCATCTTGATTTAGACAAATGGCCGTCCAGTCTCTTCTTAAAAACGTCCAGTGTTGGAGCATTCACAGCTTCTGGAGGCAGGTTGTTCCACTGGTTAATTGTTCTAACTGTCAGGAAGTTTCTCCTTAGTTCTAGGTTGCTTCTCTCCTTGATTAGTTTCCACCCGTTGCTTCTTGTCCTGCCTTCAGGCGCTTTGGAAAATAGCTTGATTCCCTCTTCTTTGTGGCAGCCTTTGTGGCAAGTCGTTCCTGACAGTTAGAACAATTAACCAGTGGAACAATCTGCCTCCAGAAGTGGTGAATGCTCCAACACTGGAAGTTTTGAAGAAGAGACTGGACAGCCATTTGTCTGAAATGGTATAGGGTTTCCTGCCGGAGCAGGGGCTTGGACTAGATGACCTCCAAGGTTCCTTCCAACTTTATTACTACTACTACTACTACTACTACTACTACTACTACTACTACTACTACTACTACTACTACTACTACTACTACTACTGTTAAAAACAGGAAAGTACAATTGCCTCCTGAAAAAAAAACACCTTTGGGGCAGGGGAGAACACCTAGGAAGTGGAAAACAGAGGCATTAGGCTGATCAACACATTTTCCAGGTCCACTATTCACCTGCAAGTCGTTATCAGAAAGAATGGAATTCCTCCTGTTAGCTCTGCATCTTTTTTAAAGCTATTGTTTATAGCTATTATTTATAATCTCCTTTCCCCTTTCTGTGTCTGTCTTGACAGCCATTATTTTTCATTCCTCTTCCAATGACTATAGCCAGGGGAGACTCGTAAGCTAAGTTTTACTATCAATATACTCTACAGCCAGTTGTTTTGTTTTGTGTTTGGTTTTGCTGAGGATCTTATATGAGATATCCATAATTTACTAAATGCAAAGGAATCCTATACTGGGGAGAGCAATGGTTCCTGTTCCTGGGTAAATGGAGACAATAATTTCATTTCTTTCTGCTTGGGGGGGAACATCTGCCCAACCTCTCTCCTCTTCTAAGATATTGGGGGATAAATCTGGATTCTTGCTCGCTCACAAATGGGAGAATGGGTAAGAAGGCCATCCGTTACAGAGGTGTTTCCTTCTTTAAAGAAGCATCAAATCAGTGGGTCATCCCTTGATTAACATGCATAAAATGGATCATGTGCTGATAATCTAGTAGTCAACCACATAAACAAAGCAGTTCAGTTTTGTTCAACGAATCTCATTTTTAGCATGCTTTTGTTGAAAGAAAAATCATCAGGTCCAGTTCCAAGCTGGGAATAAATAAAATGGAGTCTGCTTGGGAAAAAAAGTTCTTGTTTATTTAGTAGCCAGAAGCTTCAGTGACCCAGCATGTTTCTGGGATGGCTGACCAAATGGAGCTGGGAGTGGATGGGTTTTTATACCTCCTTTAGGCTTTGTATTTGAGGTTCTTCCTGTTCCTGTGGCTTTGTATTTTGACCTGAGCTTGAGTGTGCCCTTTTGGAATTCTAATGGTGGTAGGTTAGTCCTATTACCATATGTCCTAAAGGTTCATGTTCCTGTCCTTGGGAGTCTTTGTTTTTCTAATCCCATCTGTTCAAACCTTCTCTGGGGCTGTGGCTGAAGGCATTTTGCTTATGAATAGGTGGTCCCAAATCTGCATTTTTAAAAGCTGACCTCTGCCTGGGGGAAGGAGACTGGGGGGCTGGTTTCTGCCTAAGATTTTTTTCTATTATTCATTTGGGGAAATATAATATTCTGCCTTTTTTTAATATCCCCCCAAATATTTCCTTCTCTAGGAGGTTGGGTGAGTGCTGACTTCCAACACTTCACTAGAGTAATAAAAATATATTGGACAAAAGGAAGAACTTCCTTCTTGTAAGGTGGACAAACAGATAGCATTTGCATGAATGTCTTTTTCCTTTCTCTCCTATTGTAATGTTATCTTCATCAGGTCTTCCTTCCTTCCTTCCTTCCTTTCTTCCTTCCTTCCTTCCTTCTCCTTCTCCTTCTCCTCCTCCTCTTCCTCCTCCTCCTCCTCCTCCTTCTTCTTCTTCTCCTTCTCCTTCTCCTTCTCCTTCTCTTTCTCTTTCTCCTTCTCCTTCTCCTTCTCCTTCTCCTCCTCCTCCTCCTCCTCCTCCTCCTCCTCCTCCTTCTTCTCCTTCTCCTTCTCCTTCCTTCCCTCTCTTTCCTTAAGGGCTCTAGAATTTACTCAACCTACAAAGAATTTCTAGTGACATTACAAGGACCAGGCTGTGTTTCTCTTAGACAAATATAATCAATTTGGGAAAACTATACAGTTTTTAATCCTACTTGGGAAAATGGTATACAGTTCATACATTTTACAGACGCTACGTTCAAACATGGTGTATTATAACTAAGTACTTTGCATTTCTTTTAAGCTTAAAAGAATTTATAGCAACTTTGACAAAGGTGTATAATAAATGAGCCCATTGATTAGGGATAAGGTCAGGTTTACTCTGATTCACACTTGTATACACCCTTACATTACCCATAACAGAATGGTAATACACTCACAAGCAATGTTATTTATAACATCTCAAGATTTCTTCAGCTGCCTTTTTTGAAATCTTTTTTGCCCAGTCAGAAAGAGGCCTGAAGACGGATGGGCTTGTGAAACACAAGCTGTGCAAAGCTCATACCAAAAAGCTTTCACACTCATTTGCAGAGCAGCCCTCTTCGCTACATTTTCAAGAAATCCCACACTTAGTATATTAAAATAAAAATAACCAAATAACTTAACAGCAGTGGCAGGTTGAATTTAGTTTGGAGTCAAGATCTAGTCACTGGAATCAAGGAGAAACAGGCATGTATTTATGTTGTTGAGGCATGTTTTTATGTTCTGGCATTTTATGTCGCATGACACAGTTTAATCCTGTTAGCCATGAACTCTGTCAAATTTCCTTATAGTAAGTCAATTAACTGGCTCTAGCGTGAAACATAATCTAATTTGGTAAAGAAAACCCGCCACTTTGGAAGCCCCTGCCCACTTTATCCTGGAAATTAACAAGAGAAAAAGTAGGAGTGACATGATAGCAGTTTTCCATTTATCTCAGGGGTTGCCCCAAAGAAGAGGGAGTCAACCTATTCTCCAAAGCACCTGAAGACAGAACAAGAAGCAACAGGAGGGAAATAATCAAGGAGAGAACCAACCTAGAACTAAGGAGGAATTTCGCAACAGTGAGAACAATTAACCAGTGGAATAATTTACCTCCAGAAGTTGTGGGTGCTCCATCACTGGAGGTTTTCAAGAAGAGACTGGACAGCCACTTGTCTGGAATGGTATAGGGCAGGGGTAGGCAACCTTGGCTCTTTTATGACTCGTGGACTTCAACTCCCAGAATTCCTGAGCCAGCATGGCTCAACTTGGAAACCTCTCCCTTTCCCCTCAGCATGGCTGGCTCAGGAATTCTGGGAGTTGAAGTCCACGAACCGTAAAAGAGCCAAGGTTGCCTACCCCTGATATAGGGTCCCCTGCTTGAGCAGGGAGTGGGCTAGAAGACCTCCAAGGTCCCTTCCGACTCTGTTATTGTGTAAAACATCTGCAAGGAAACCACCAAGCTCAGAGAGTACCAAGGACCCCACAGTTCATTCTGAAGTGTAAATAGTCTCTTCTCTAAGTCCCATCTATGTCACAACGGGCTCAGCATCACAGCATCATATACTGAGAATGGGCTCAGCATCACAGCATCATATATCATCTCATATCATCTCATATCATCTCATATCATCTCATATCATCTCATATCATCTCATATCATCTCATATTATCTCATATCTCATATCATATATCATATTGATATTATAAATCATATCATAACATATTGAGTAGGGCAGTGATGGCGAACCTTTTAGAGACTGAATGCCCCAAAACCGCCCCCAACCCCACTCCACCTCCCACCCTACCTGCTCTGCCCCCACACCCCCCTGCCCCTCCCACCTGCAGGGCCACACACTGCCTCCATGGACCGCCACAGATCGCCAGGCAGCCCTGCAGTGCCATGACAGCCACGGCCTCTGCCCACACCCCACAGGATCATCTGCACACTATGGGGTGCAAGGGCGGAGTCTTGTCCCTGCTGCCCAGCTATGTCCTTGGCTGCGCTGCTCCGTGTGGGCCGCACCCAGGGGCAACTCTCCTCCAGGGGGCTGCTGGTGAGAAGGGGGCCACAGGGGGAGGCAGGGCTGGGGTGATGGCGTATGTGCCCACAGAGAGGGCTCTGAGTGCCGCCTATGGCATGCGTGGCATAGGTTCGCCGCCACTGGAGTAGGGGGTTGGACTTGAAGTCCTCCAAGGTCCTTTCTAGCCTTATGATTCTATGATTCTTGGTATCCAAACTTTTTTTTAAAGGAATTTTGTTACACAAAAATGCAGGGATTTTTTTCCCCAACTCAACTGGGTTAAACGGAGGGGAAAAGAAAAGATGTTCTCAGTTGTTGGGTTTCAGGAAATGTTGACGACTTACTGGGAAATCACTCCCCGATCTAGGAAATAGATGCCCATCGCCTTCTATCTTTCCGTGATTGTGTGTTTCACAATGAACAGAGATGCTAAGTAAATTTAGCAGGGTCTCTGGAGGAGATTATTGAGACATTGTTTCTTGTAGAAGACCATGTCACATGTCACCATAATCTTGTTTGTTCGGAAAGCTATTTAATCCGAAGCTTCACTAAAGTTTACATTAGCTTATAATTGTGGATTGTGCTGTTGTCCAAAAGGAATGAACAAATTTCCTCCTTGCTCCCCCCTATTTTATTCTACATCCCCGTTTTTATTAAATTGATTCCTGAGTCCGCCTTCATCTTAATCGTCACTGGAAGAAAAATGGCAGAGGCCTTTAGCCATGCAGACACACGTCTGTGCAGCTTATTTCAGAGCCTTCATAAATCTATCAGTATCCTAGGGCACGCAAAAAAACATTCTGTCCTCATCACGGCTCTCTGCATTTCAAGTGTACGTCGACTGCAAGCGCATGAAAATTATGTGAAAATCAGTTGCCCTAATCAGTTGTTAAAAACTCTACATACACCCAATATGTGCAATGTAATAGCATTTAGTCTAGAATAATAGAATAGAAAGATAACATCATTGTCCCTTTAAATGTACATTAAAATGAGATTTTGTTGCATACAGCTCTCAAAGGGTAACCACCTCCAATATACACTGCATAAACATGACAAAATAACAATAATAATGATAATGCACACACATACACACACACACGCATGACCCAGAGAAACAACACAGTCTACTTTGGATGTATACATTTATTTATTTATTTTATTTATTTCCATTAACTTATATGCCGCCCTTCTCCCCATGGGACTCAGGGCGGCTCACAGCATGTTAAAACAATATAAAACATTTCCCCTATAAAAGCCAATTAAAAACCAAATATTTATAGCTGTGTCTTATTAAAATCTTTAAAATTGTCCCTATTTAAAATTCACCCTAGGTCAGTCCCACTTGCTGAAAAAGCCATGTCTTGA
>NW_015386413.1:806005-818900 GCF_001527695.2 Protobothrops mucrosquamatus
CCCTGGTCACGGCCGACAAATGGTCTTCCAGTGTCAGCCGTGGATCCAGGAGGACACCCAAGTTGCGTGCCCTCTCTGAGGGGGCCAAAGTTTCGCCCCCTATAGACAGCGATGGGATCAGCTGACTATGCCGGGGCGCCGGCAACCACAGCCACTCGGTCTTGGAAGGGTTGAGTCTGAGTCTGTTCCTCCCCATCCATATATATATATGGTGAAGAAAAAAGAATCCTGCGAATTTACAAGAGGGATGGCATATGGGGAACAGAAGTCTGTTACAGAATCTAGTAGTCCTGCTATAAATACTTCAAAACCTCCTCCCAGAGGGGAGCAACAGAAACAGACCGTGAAGTGGGTGTGTGGGGTCTCTAACAATGCTTCGAGCTCTAAGTACATATAAGCACTTATAAGCAGTATCCCGAATATCGGGAAGTGAGCTTCCTATAATCTTCTCAGTTGTCCTCACCACTCTCTGTATGGACCTTCTGTCTGAGACTCTGCTATCACCAAACCAGACAGTGATGCAGTTTGTTAAGATGCTCTCCATCATGCCTCTGGAGAAAGTGGCCAGGACAGAAGAAGAAAGATGTCCTGGCTTATATACCGCCCCATAGCACTTCACAGCACTCTTTGGGCAGATAGTGTCAGCATATTGTCCCCCTCCCCAACAATCTGGATCCTCATTTTACTGACCTCAGAAGGATGAATCAATCTTGAGCCCCATCAGGATCGAACTCCAGGCTGTGGGCAGAATTTGCCTGCAGTATTGCACTTTAACCACTATACCACCAGGGCTATTGGTAATAAAACACCATTACCAAAAAAAGGAGGAGGATCTGTGTAGATCAGGGTTGAAATGAAAGGTCTTTGGTGCTCTTTGGGTTTGGTGGTTTTCAAGCAGATGTTTCAGTTCAGCTCCATCCAGCCCTTCCAGTTCTACTTTGAATTAAGGGATTATAGGGTCATTAAAAATCATAAAAAGGGAAGGTTTTTTTTTTTACCGTAGAGCAGGGGTCTTCAAACTTGGTCCTTTTATGACTTGTGGACTTCAACTCCCAGAATTCCTCAGCCAGCATGCCTGGCTGAGGAATTCTGGGAGTTGAAGTCCACAAGTCATAAAAGGGCCAAGTTTGAAGACCCCTGTCTTAAATCTAACAAACAAAATGGAGGCTGGCTGAGGAATTCTGGGAGTTGAAGTCCACAAGTCATCAAAGGGCCACGTTTGAAGACTCCTGACGTAGAGGATAAGAGAAGCAGTAGTATGAGACATATGAAGGTCTCGGTATTATCTCTTCTAGCTATGTCACTGTCACTGTTCTGATCTTGTCCTCAAATTATGACTTGCTTAGTCTTAGCCTACCATTTGCCATACTGTGGAACATCTAACGGCCATAAATGGTAGTGAAGAATATCAAAGCTGTGCATCTGTACACTTGCAGCTCTTCCTGTTGCTAAATCAAGAGATTGGTCCCTCTAAGGCATGCGGTTGAGATATTTTGCAAGGGTAACCCGTTCCATTCATAGCTCTAGAAGCACAGTGCATTTTCTATTTACATATCCCCAAGCTTATATAAACAGGTTTATCTCTGATTTATACTCCCCTTCACTCCTGATTTCATGGGATAGACTTCAGCAAGCCGCCCAAACCTCAACTCAATTATTTCTAGCCAAAGAAATTTATTAATTCTGATCTACAGTTTGCAGCGTTCAGATGGAGCAAGAGAATCACATAAACAAAAAATGACAATATATCCTGGATGCAGTTCAGCAAAGGACTGCTGAAGTTCCATTGCTCACCGTGAGAAAATGAATCAAGTTTAAATCTGTTCAACTAGAACATTTGTTTCTTGTTTATGAAAATCCCTGCTACCATTAAATCATGCCCCAGATATTTTCAGTATTCGGGTTTATGAGAATTGATTTATTGTAGCTTAGTAGCCAGTCGTCAAAAATTAGTTATCAGGAAGATTTCCAAGTGCTTTTATCAATTGTGCATCCATTTTTTTTAGCAGAGATGGAGGATCGTAGCAACCTATCAATCAATCATTAAATCAACCTATACAGTTCATACTGGTTATTTTTTAAGACTATGTTTTCACCGCCAATGTTTGTAAATTTAACATGAAGCCATATGTCAGTGTTTGCCTTAATGTGCCCTGAAAGTCGTTTCAACCAAGAACATTCAAAATATAACTAAATATATTGCCACCCATTTTATTTCCAACACAGTGGTAGGCTTTGAGCATCATTTACGTGGTGTGCCTCTTGCATACTAAACATATTTTGCTATACAAATTAATACTTATTATGCTAGTTTATTTTAACACTCTTATTTACTTTGCATGCCAGTATTTAATTGGGTGCTGTGTTTGTTTCTTTTCATCTAAATGACAGATCATGGCTGCCTTATTTCTTGACCAATTTATACAAGGAACTTTGGAGAACCACCACCAATACACACATACTGTATACATGAACACCCCATATCAACAAACAGTAGCATGTGTGTCATAATATGCACACTGTAATGTGGCATAACCACATCCACTGATTGATTTATTGCTATACTATGGCTTAAATTATCAATAGGTAATTTCAGAGAGTGTCTCTAGCTTCTATGAAGTAATGGTCTTCATCAATGATCAGTATAACTATATCAGAAGGGAAGACATAACAAGTTCCATCTTTCTGAATAGAAGATATAACAAGTTCAAAATTGAGATAAATTTGAGCCATTGTGCTTAAATGGCAAACGCCCAGATGTCTACTAGAGAACAACAATCAGATGTAGATCAATAACTCTTTGTTGCTGCCTAGTGGTCATATGGATGTTTACAATCCAGAAATAGTAGCTATATTACATAGAATAGAATAGAATAGAATAGAAAAGAATAGAATAGAATGGAATGGAATGGAATGGAATGGAATGGAGTGGAGTGGAGTGGAGTGGAGTGGAGTGGAGTAGAGTAGAGTAGAGTAGAGTAGAGTAGAGTAGAGTAGAGTAGGAACGGAAATAGTAGCTATATTACATAGAATAGAATAGAATAGAATAGAATAGAATAGAATAGAATAGAATGGAATGGAATGGAATGGAATGGAATGGAATGGAGTGGAGTGGAGTGGAGTGGAGTGGAGTGGAGTGGAGTGGAGTGGAGTAGAGTAGAGTAGAGTAGAGTAGAGTAGAGTAGAGTAGAGTAGAGTAGGAACGGAACGGAACGGAACGGAAAGGAAAGGAACGGAACGGAACGGAACGGAACGGAACGGAACAGAACAGAACAGAACAGAACAGAATAGAATAGAATAGAATAGAATAGAATAGAATAGAATAGAATAGAATAGAATAGAATAGAATAGAATAGAATGAGTTGTCAGAGGCTGTTTTTTGTTTTTGGTTTTTTTAATTAAACATTATTTCATTTTAGAATAGAATAGAGCTGGAAGGGACCTAGGAAGTCTTCTAGTCCAGCCCCCTGTTCAAGCAGGAGAACCTATACCATCTCAGGTGATTGTCAGTCTCTTCTTGAAAATTTCCAGTGATGGAGTGCCCACGATTTCTTGGGGTAAGCTGTTCCACTGGTTGATTGTCCTCACTGTCAGGAAGCTTCTCCTCAATTCCAGGTTGCTTCTCTCTTTGATCAGTTTCCAACCATTGTTTCTCATCCTTCTCTCTGGTGCTTTGGTGAACAACCTGACCCTCTCTTCTTTGTGGCAGCCCCTCAGATACTGGTATACTGCTATCATGTCTCCCCTATTTCTTTTCTTTTTTTAGACTAGCCAAACCCAAGTCCCGCAGCCATTCTTTGTATGTTTTGGTCTCCAGGCCTTGGATCATCTTAACTGCTCTTCTCTGATTTTTTTCCAGACTCTCAACATCTTTTTTGTGATATGGTGACCAAAATTAGCTGCAGTATTTGAGATATGGTCTTACTAGGGCTTTATAAAGCGGTACTAATACTTTACATGATCTTGACTCTATGCTTCTGTATATACAACCCAGGATTGTGTTAACTTTTTTGCCTGCTGCTGCACACGGCTGGCTCATAGTCAAGTGATCGTCCACTAGGACTCCAAAGTCCCTCTCACAGTCACTGTTTTTGAGCCAGGTCTCACCCAATCTGTATTTGTTCCTTCATTTTTTCCTGCCTAAGTGTAAGACTTTGCTTTTCTCCACATTGAAATATAGGGGATGGGATATTTTCACATCAACCTTGAGAGAACAGGAAGGATTCACAATCTCGGTAGAAACCTCCTGGGTTCAAGAGTGAGCATTTCTGTAGCATGGGACATTGCTTAATTCTTGCCTGCCAGATTTCTTGAGCTTTGCTCAATATTGTTTTGAAGTCAGCCAATATCCAGGCATTGCCTGTGAATAAACAACTCATCAACTCATTTGAGAACAGAAGGCTTCCAATACTACAGAGCCATCAACACAGTCATTTGATAGTTAATTGGTAATGTGAAGGCGCTTCAGACAAGCCGCCTAAACTAGGTGCCATCTGCAACACCATGTTGCTGTTCCATCAGCAGAGTTCCTTCCTGGCTCTTTGGAGACTCATCAATGCCTCGATATTTTACTGCAAGAAAGTAGAAGAAAAATTACCATCTATCTTTCCATCTCTCTATCCTTTTACCGGTACATAGATCCTTACGTGTATGGATATCTACAAGGCATAAATACCATTTCTTTTCAGTGTCTATGGAGATTCTCAGTCGTCCTGGTTGTCCCAAAGGTGCTTTTTTTCAGGAGGCAACTGGACTTTCTTGTGTTTCTTTTGAAGACGTTTTGCTTCTCACCCAAGAAGCTTCTTCAGCTCTGACTGGATGGTGGGGAGTGGAATCCAGTCAGAGTTGAAGAAGCTTCTTGGATGAGAAGCAAAAGTCTTCAAAGAAGAAACAAGAAAGTCCAGTTGCCTCCTGAAAAAGCACCTTTGGGACAAACTGTTCTATGTTTGCTCCATTTATCCCACAAGGTGGAGAGTAGAAGGATTTATGTTCCTTGCAGACAGCTGTTCATTTGCATCCTTTTAGAAAGATGTTGAGGCCACCTGGAGGTTTATCTGTGTCCTCATGGAACTTTCTTATTATGCTTTGAAGACATTTCCTTTCTCGTCTCAGAAGCTTCTTCAGCTCTGACTGGATGGTGGGGAATGGAAGGATTTATACCTTCTTTTAGAGAGTCATTAAGGCCACCTGGAGGTTTACCTGTGTCCTTGGGGGTCACCTGAGTAGTGCAAATGGGTGTGGGGCCTTCTGGGCTGCAGGATGTTTTCTGCCCTGTGTCCCTTCACTGTTGGAGACAGGCACAGGTTGTCTATGAGTCTATTTCTTTTTAGTGACATCAACATTATTGGTGGTGGTGCAGTGGTTAGAATGCAGTACTAAAGGCTACTTCTGCTGACTGTCAGCTGTCAACAGTTTGGCAGTTCGATTCTCACCAGCTCAAGGTTGACTCAGCCTGACATCCTTCCGAGGTCGGTAAAATGAGGACTCAGATTGTTGGGGGCAAATATGCTGACTCTGTAAACTGCTTAGTGAGGGCTGTAAAGCCCTGGGAAGTGGTATATAAGTCTAAGTTCTGTTGCTATTACATTGAGTGCAAAAATAGAAAGGAACGTGGAATCAAAGAAACTAAAGAACTGAAATAAGAAAATGGAAAGGGAACAGCTGGAACTAGTTTCATGAGATTGGCCTTAGATATGGTCCTTTGTTGTCCATCATGATCTTGGGCAATGACCATCTTCAGGTCAGCCCTTCCAGGTACACCAGGCGGAGAAATGGGCACCACAGCAAATATTAGCACTCTTGTTTGATTGATGTAGGCTATAAGAAGAGAACATTAAGAAAACCAAGATCATGGCATCCGGCCCTCTCAATTCCCAGCAAATAGATGGGGAAGAAATGGAGGTAGTGACAGCTTTTATCTTCCTGGGCTCCAAGATCACCGCAGATGGAGACTGCAGCCAAGAAATTAGAAGACGCTTGCTTCTGGGGAGGAAAGCTATGGCAAATCTAGACAGCATACTCAAAAGCAGAGACATCACCCTGCCAACAAAAGTGCGTATAGTCAAGGCCATGGTTTTCCCAGTTGGAATGTATGGATGTGAAAGTTGGACCATAAGAAAGGCTGAGCACCAAAGAATTGAGGCCTTTGAACTCTGGTGCTGGAGAAGACTCCTGCGAGTGCCCTGGACTGCAAGGCGATCAAACTGGTCAGTCCTAGAGGAGATCAGCCCTGACTGCTCTTTAGAAGGCCAGATCCTGAAGTTGAAACTCAAATCCTTTGGCCACTTAATGAGAAGGAAGGACTCACTGGAGAAGGGCCTAATGCTGGGAAAGATGGAGGGCAATAGAAGAAGGGGACGACAGAGAATGAGGTGGCTGGATGAAGTCCCTGAAGCAGGAAGCGTGAACTTAAATTGACTCTAGAAGATGGTAGAGGACAGGAAGGCCTGGAGGTACATTGTCCATGGGGTCACGATGGGTCAGACACAACTTCCCAACTAACAACAACAAATAAGAAGAGAATCTGATAGCATTGATCCTTTCATGCTTCTTATACTGTAGAAAGTCAAGACAGGGTTTTTTTATGTGTATACTAACAAAAGAGAATTATTGGTAGCTCAGCGTTGAACTGTGGAGTTCCTGGTGCTCTCTGCACTTGATTGTTTTCTTCAGTTGCAGTACTGAAGATATTACCTAGTTAGGTAATAGCCCATTTTCAAGTAAACAACCAAGCTCAGAGAGCACCAAGGACTCCACCATCTTGTGTTTCTTCACCGCACTCTGATTTTTTCTCTTATCAGTGTGGTCCATCACCATCTATAACCGTCAGTATCGACTTGACGGAATACAGCCAAATCAATTAAAGTGAAACCAAATCGTTCAATCCCTGGAAGAGACTCCATATAAATCTCACCAGTTTAGCTACAAACTAAATCTGAGATTGTTAATTAGAGGCAAAACTGAAGTAGGAAAAAAAACTTTGCTGCTTTTGCAGGACAGGTAAGCTTGTGGAGTTGTCCACGTCTGATCTCAACTTTCAGCCCCAACAAACTTCTGTATTACAATAGTTTTTATACAACTCCCAATGCAATTATTTTCCCTCTGTCTCAGACTAGAACAGAAAAGTGAATTCCTGATGGCAGAGATGAAATTGGAAACAGACTTTCCAGCTGACACCTATGAAGTCGCATGCCACACATGTTCTTGTTATTTAAGAGGGAAAGTTACAAAGCTGGCTTCTGGGGGGCAGATGTGGTTTCATGTTACACTTCCTTGCCTTTTATTATTTAACGTTTTCCAGCCTTCTGCTTTAAATATATACTTAATGGGTGTTTTGCCAGTGAATGAGAACGGGAAACAGAAAATTTACTGCAGAGTTCATATTCAACTTTTTTTTTTGAAGACTCTCAATGTGACTCGTAAAAGTTCTTCTCAAAATCCATTAATATTGATCCCCAAATTTAACTAGGTCATTATCTACGGTATTATTAGAATATTACAACAAACAGGATATCTGTGTTGTACCGAAAGATTCTTTTAAAGAATGATGCCATTAGAGATACTTCAACTAATGAAAATAGGGGTGTCAAACTTTTGACAGTCATCATCAGATTCTTAGAGTGTCTTCTTTAATTGCTTTATTAAAAAGGAAAATGGAGAATAATGTTAGGTAAACTTTTTTTTCTTTTAAGGTCCCATTCATCTCTGAGTCAGGTTGGGACTTTGAGGAGCAGAGATAACAGCCAATTACTTACCTATAAAGAAGAATATTTGTAGCTCAGGGCTGATTTATTACCTATAAGGGTGGGATCACCAAATGTTCTGAGCTAGCACTGTTTCCAAAAGCTCTGTCATCTCTTCCAGGTCAGAGAGAACTACAACAATAGCAACAGCACTTAAGACTTATATATTGCTTCACAGTGCTTTACATCCCTCTCTAAGCAGTTTACAGAGTCAGCCTATTGCCTCATTTTATGGACCTCAGAACGATGGAAGGCTGAGTCAACCTTGAGCCGGTCAGGATCGAACTCCTGGCAGTGGGCAGAATCAGCCTGCAAAGCTGCATTCTAACCACTGCGCCACCATGGAAAGGAAGGAAGGAAGGAAGAATAGCAATAGCAATAGCAATAGCAATAGGATGTAGACTTATATACCACTTCCCGCTGCTTTACAGCCCTCTCTACGCATTCTAACCACGGCACCACCATGGGAAGGATGGAAGGCCGAGTCAACCTTAAGCCAGTCAGGATTGAACTGCCAAACTGCTGGCAGTTGGCAGTCAACAAAATTAGCCTGCAATACCGCATTCTTACCACTGCACCACCACCAATAATGAGAATTGAACTGCAAGCAGCAGGCAGCCAGCAGAAGTAGCCTGCAGTACTGCATCCTAACCACAGAGCCACCACAATTCACTTTTAAAAATATTAGCTATCAGTTCTGAAGTGGTGTGAACTGACTGAATCCCAGCAATGGTTCAAAGTCAATTTTTTTACAGTGTACCAAAAATCACTGCAGCTCAATAAACAGTAATTGTATTTCTTCTTCTTTTTTTCAAAAATAGCTTCAATATAATAGCATATATCATAAAAGGGTTATTTGGATGTTTCTTCCTGTTGCAAGTTAAAGAAATGAAGGACAATGAAGCTGAAGCTTCATTTCATTTTCCCCTGAAGCTTAAGGCAGCTATTAATTCTGTTGCCCTCTCCACATTTCCATTTTTGTCCCCTACTGGGACAAGTCTGAAAATGTCTGACAGTATGTTGTAGACATATTAGTGAAAGACATTAACCTTGGATGCCACTTAACATGTGGGAAGAGATGTTAGTTCCTGCCCTGTGTACAGTAACATGATGAAGTGAGAGCCAGCATCCATTGCAAAAATATAGCCAGGCACTCTATGCTTGTTTCTACATTTGTCTTCATAAATTGTTCCTTTCAGTGACAGCCACTATGCACGAAAAGGGTAAGATGTGCATTAAATTCAGCTGAATAAAACAATCATATCAGACTGTTCCAGAAATATTTTTCAGCTAAGTAAAGCAGGAGTTTCTCTTTTTTTTTGCTTTTTGGGGAAATGATGAAAAAGAAGACAGTGTTATCCCGGTCTGTCCTAGAGGAGATCAACCCCGACTGCTCTTTAGAAGGCCAGATCCTGAAGTTTAAACTCAAGTACTTTGGCCACCTAATGAGAAGGAAGGACTCACTGGAGAAGAGCCTGATGCTGGGAAAGATGGAGGGCAAGAGAAGAAGGGGACGACAGAGAATGAGGGGGCTGGCTGGAGTCCCTGAAGCAGTAGACGTGAGCTTAAATGGACTCCAGAAGATGGTAGAGAACAGGAAGGCCTGGAGGAACATTGTCCATGGGGTCACAGTGGGTCAAACACGACTTCGCAACAAACAACAACATGACCGGATGAATAGGGGAATATCTCGTGTAGATAATTGATGCAGTTTGTACAGAACCAAGTTCAAGCTTATCAGATCAACATACCGTACAGTAGTTGTTCCTATAAAGTTTTGGACAAGATATTCTAAAGCAGGTTGTCAGGTTTGAAGCATGTTTTTGCTGGTGTAACTATTATTGCTTCTCAGCTTGCCAACAAACTTGGGGGGGAGGGAAAGGGATCAGAATGCAGACTTCAAAGATCAAGAGGGCAGACTGTGAGAACCAAGGACGGTTCACCAGGTGTCTGTCCAGACTCAGAGACACTTTCTCATAACAACATCTTTCCATCTAATTGGGCAACGTGACCTGATCAAGAAGGAGGAGAGGGAATTCTATGCTTTTACTATAGGGTGAGGTTTTGCCAGAACTGGTTTTGCTTTCATAGGTGCCAAAATGATGTACTCAATAAAGTTTTACATTAAGAGATTGGATCATCTCGAAGGTGTTTTCTCGGTTGAATTCGTCAGTTGGAACCTTGACAGAGATCTTCCTCCATAGATACCTACCCTTCAGATAAGGTTTAATGATGACTTTCTTGTGGAAACCACACTTTCAACATAATCATGGGATGATATAACACTTTCCTGCTCAGTTACAGTTAGTACAAGCCTTGTACACATATAACTTTAGTTTCAGGTCAACCTGTTGATCAGGCTGTAGATTAAACTGCTGTTGTTGTGACTTCCTGGGTTGGAATCATTGCCCCAAAGTTTGGTGTTTTGAAGATGATTTAAAATTGTTGATGACACTCTGAGTAGCTCCAGACTATATACTCTTGGCATTTTCCTTGCAGAAGTTTTGGGGATATCACTCGGTAACATGCCACCAGGAATCACTTTGGGTGAGATAGACAGCTACACAAATCTGATAAATGAATGAATAAATGAAAAACATTAGAAAATACTGACCATTACAATTAAGAAGCAAGAGTATTCTATTTGACGTTTCTCAGCAGGAATCTGCTATTGTGTCCAGTGAATTTCATTGGAGACATTAAGACGCTCATTAAAAAGATAAATCAATATTAGAAAGGAAGTTTCCAAGAGCTACCAATCAATTGGGGCTAACTCAAAAGCCAATGCTTCTTAGGGCTTACAGGACTCACTATGTAATTTCTCACTTGTAAATTAAAGTTTTACTAACAGCCCATTCAGGATTTGTTAGTCTTCTTGCTTATAGGAGGTCTAGCAGGGAAGTAAGAAAACCAGAGTTAAAGGTAATAATTCTTTAAGCTTTTCCTTTTTTGATTTAGTTTTTCCATCAAGACCGACAAATGTTGTCATCTTGCCTTCTTCTTCTTCTTCTTCTTCTTCTTCTTCTTCTTCTTCTTCTTCTTCTTCTTCTTCTTCTTCTTCTTCTTCTTCTTCTTCTTCTTCTTCTTCTTCTTCTTCTTCTTCTTCTTCTTCTTCTTCTTCTTCTTCTTCTTCTTCTTCTTCTTCTTCTTCTTCTTCTTCTTCTTCTTCTTCTTCTTCCTCTTCTTCCTCCTCCTCCTCTTCATCCTCTCTTCCTAGTGAACATATACATTATTTAACAAATAACCTACTATCTCTCTGTCTCTCTCCCCCCTCCCTCCCACATGCCACATGACGATCACCTTATGCAAGCATCTAGAATTCTAGAGATATCCTACTCATAAAAGAGAACTGAGTCAACTCTCTTCATTTGTATCTCTCTCTCTCTTCTCTTCTAATCTCTTCTTCTAAATGACCCTTCGACGTTTTACCTTCTGGCTGGTGCTGGTGTTTGGTGGGTGGGTCAACACTTTGATTACATGATCAATATAAGAGGAAGTGTTCTCTCTGCACTGACATTACTCTCTTTCAGGGATGTCATAACAAAACCAAATGCACGTGCCATCACACAGGTTAATGAGCATCACTGAGGCCAGTCCTTGGAGATCATCTTTGCAGGTCAATCACGTAGGTCAATGAGCTTCATTGCAGGTTAATCACTCAGTCGAGGATCATCATGTAGGTCAATGACCTCAGATCCTAGCACACTGCATTTCTAAATGCAGTCATAGTGTGGATGCTTTTGATACCTTCTACTCTCCTCCTATTTATCAATGTTTGGCTTGTCTGCTCTCTCTTTCACATGAAGGAAACTCACAGGTCAGTTAAATACCTATATGATACCATTACATCACTTGCTACCCGCAGTCAAGTGTTGGTCAAGTGTTATGTGTGTTTTCATATTTGATGTGTATAGTGTTTGTAGGAGGACAGAAAAGCTGATATCTTTCTATACTTAGGTTAAGCCCGTTGTACGTACAGAGCCAATGCAGTATTAGGATGAAAGGAGCTCTCTTTTTTTGGGATGCTTTCCCATGTTGCAATCAAAATGTGGATAGCTACTTGATATAGGTCATCATATTCATAGGAGATAACAGAATGTTTTTAAATATACATTCTTACACTGATTTACTAGATTCACCTAGTTTTTGCCTTTTGACGTTTCTCTAAGTACTGCAAGATCCCAGAAAGTATCAACATGTCTGAAATCAGAAGCTGCAGTACATCCTAGATTGGGTTGTGTCTGTGTTTGTCTGTCTGTCTGTCTGTCTGTCTGTCTGTCTGTCTGTCTGTCTGTCTGTCTGTCTGTCTGTCTGTCTGTCTGTCTGTCTGTCTGTCTGTCTGAGAGAGAGAGAGAGAGAGAGAGAGAGAGAGAGAGATGATAAGCTTGTTGTTGTTGTTAGTTGCGAAGTCGTGTCCGACCTATCGCAATCCCACGGACAACATTCCTCCAGGCCTTCCTGTCCTCTACCATCTTCATGATAAGCTTACTTATTGCTTATTCTTTCCATAACAACCCTGTGAATTAAGTTGGGATGAGCATGTCTATGGCTGAAGATACACTCAAACCAAAATTATGAGTGGCAGTTCTGTGTAGTGGTGACAGTACTGGACTAGACTTTGGGAAACCCTTTAGATGTGGAAGTCACCTGGATGAGTTGGGGTTAGCCAATTCTTTCTCATCCCAACCTGACTGAAAAAGCTGTTGTTCTGAAGAGAAGGAACATTATGTATGTCACCTTGAGTTGCAAAAAATAAAGTTGGGATATAAACTACTCAACAAATTAAAAAAAAAATCTGGGTCCCACCAGGTCCTAGACCAATGTCTGAACTACCTCACTACGCTGTCACTCTGTTTCCTGCATTTCCTGTACAGCAACAATTACTAAGCACTGAAAAATGGAACAGTGCACCTTATTTATAGCTAAGAGACACTCCTTGTTTCTGATCAGCAGCAGTTGCGCAGCAGTTCCCTCGTCACCTGGATGAAACAGATTATCTAGACCCATACCAGTCGGGCTTCAGGCCGGGACACAGCACGGAAACGGCATTGGTCACGTTGGTAAATGATCTCTGGAGGGCCCGGGACAGGGGTTATTCCTCTGTCCTTGTACTTTTGGACCTCTCAGCGGCTTTTGATACTGTGGACCATGGT
>NW_015386413.1:820396-829764 GCF_001527695.2 Protobothrops mucrosquamatus
CTGCTCAGGCAGGAAACCCTATACCATTTCGGACAAATGGCTGTCCAGTCTCTTCTTAAAAACTTCCAGTGTTGGAGCATTCACCGCTTCTGGAGGCAGGTTGTTCCACTGGTTAATTGTTCTAACTGTCAGGAAGTTTCTCCTTAGTTCTAGGTTGCTTCTCTCCTTGATTAGTTTCCATCTGTTGCTTCTTGTCCTGGCTTCAGGCGCTTTGGAGAATAGCTTGACTCCCTCTTCTTTATGGCAGCCCCTGAGATACTGGAAGACTGCTATCCTGTCCCCCCTCGTCCTTCTCTTTGTTAAACTAGACATACCCAATTCCAGCAACTGTTCCTTATATGTTTTAGCCTCCAGTCCTCTGATCATCTTTGTTGCTCTTCTCTGTACTCTTTCTAGAGTTTCAACATCTTTTTTACATCGTGGTGACCAAAACTGGATGCCGTATTCCAAGTGTGGCCTTACTAAGGCATTGTAAAGTGGTATTAACACTTCACGTGATCTTGATTCTATCCCTCTGTTAATGCAGCCCAGCACTGTGTTGGCTTTTTTGGCAGCTGCAGCACACTGCTGGCTCATATTTAAGTGATTGTCCACTAGGACTCTGAGATCCCTCTCACAGCTACTACTATTGAGCAAGGTACCCCCTATTCTATACCTGTACATTTGGTTTTTCTTGTCTAAATGTAGAACCTTACTTTTTTCACCATTGAATTTCATTTTGTTAGATAGCGCCCAGTGTTCAAGTCTGTCCAGGTCCTCCTGTATCCTAAGCCTGTCTTCTGGAGTGTTGGCTATTCCTGCCAGTTTGGTGTCATCTGCAAATTTGATGAATTCCCACCTTCAGCTTAAATCAAAGTGTGGACCCATTTTGATTTTCATTTGATACTGAAAATAGATGGGGCCACTGCAGTCAGAAGCCCGGCTTTATCCCCCAAACTATCGTCTTTGTCTAACTATCATCAGGATCTAAATCTGTCATAAGTCATGTTGAACAGCCACAAAATAGCATGTCTGTTTCCGGAGAACTTGCTGGTTTTATTAAAGCTCTGTGCCCTGGAACACAAATGGATTTTTCATCATTGTTATCTCTGTTCTCATTTAGGAGCCAGGATAACACATATTTCATAATGCCAATTGTAGAGGTTTGTTTTGTTTTTTTCTCCAGCAATTCTTTTCTCCCAATCTACTGTTTGTAATTCTGGACCTGTTGTGCTTTTTTTTCCTTCTAATTTAATAAGCTTGGTATTCAGAAATACAAATCAACAAAGAAGGCTAGAACTAGTAAAACTATTACTTAAAAAAAAACAACCTTTGGGGCAGAGAGAAAATAAAGAGGAATCATTCAAAGTAACACAAAACTAAGTTCACTGTCATAACTTGAGTGGATCTGACTAAAAACCTTTCTGCTGGGAGGCCATTATCAAAAGATGATGAAAAAAAAGGGGAGAAGATCTTTGCTAAATTTTACATGCTTGCAGTGCAGTCCTATAGCTTTTCACTCAAAAGTAAATCCTATTTGTAGGATGTAAGCAGTGTTAGCTGGGTGACAGTTATTTTGAAGGAGGTCTTTTGTTCGAAATACGTTCAGTTTTTCAATAAACATCATTTCCCCATTTTCCTGCTTACTATCTATCTTTTGAGGCCCCAAAGCAAAAACATCGGAAATTGGTTTATAATAATTCAGAAGACTCCAGTGAAAATGAAAGAAGTTTATATGTAAAATTATTTAAATCAGCCGTATATTTACCCTTCCCATACAGCTGGTTGATTCACACCTTACTGTAACTCCCCTAAAGTTGAAAAGTTAGATGGGATTCTTGATTTAGAATAGAATAACAGAGTTGCAAGGGTTCCTTATAGGTCATCTAGTCCAACCCCATGGTTAAAGCAGGAGACCCTGTACCATTTCTGACAGATGGCTGTCCAGTCTCTTCTTGAAGGCTTCCCGTGATGAAGCACCCACAACATCTGAAGGCAACTTCTGTTCCACTGGTTGATTGTTCTCACTGTCAGAATGGATTTATATGATTTGTGCCCTTTTATGTTTGGAAGTGATGACGCATCCAATTTCCCCCTTCTAATAGTAATTAAATTTGGATCCAACCTCGTGAGAATGTAAACATCAAGTGAGCATCTGGATTAAACTCCAGGAAATGGTGATTTCTCTTCACGATCGCCTTTCAGGTTTTGTAATTTTATTTTAAGGATGTTCCTGTTATTTTTTTTTTTTTTCGGGAAAGCATTCCAGCTCAATTCCAGTAAGTTATAGTACAGTCTCTCATTTATCAACCTCATTAGTCAACATGTGCTTGCTCCTCCAACTTCCAACCCATAGAGTTTATATTAATGTTCGCAATTTAACACAGTCACCCTGTAAGTCACAGCCTAACAACTTCATTATCTTCTCAACTGCAAATGAATAATTTCAAGACTCCAAGTTTCAAAAATGGTGGGGAAAATTTAGAGAGGCTTTATTTATAGAGAAGCAGCCGGTAGCAATCCTGGCATGAGAGATTAACAGAGGTTTTTGGTTTTTTTTCCCCAGCCCTCTGATGCTTTTCTTCTTGAAAGTTCCTCTGCTTTCGTTCTTTAGATTTGCACTTGAGAATCTATGAAAAGTGGTCTGAAAAAGCCCAGTAAAACCATATGGTTTGATTCATTCCAGTTGTACACTCTCTCATTTTCAATTCAATTCCATTTGTTACAATCAAAGGTCAGCCAATAGGTCATCATTAGTGATTAGCAAACCTTAGCACAGACATGTCAAACACAAGGCCTGGGGGCCGGATGCGGCCCGCGAAGTGGTTTCATGTGGCCCGTGAAGCCATCTTGGAAACAGTGAGGGAACGGCCCCTGCTGCCTTGGCCCTGGCCCAGGCCAGCCAGGAGCCAATATACAATTTTGTGGTGGCCATCTATGCTGAAATGCATTCAGTCTTAGCTCCACAAGGCCATCTAGAAATGGCAAGGAACCAGCCCCTGCCACATTGACCCTGCCCCCTGGGTGCATGCTGGGGAGGTGTCATCCTTTGTGAGGAATGAAGATATGGACCATGCCTTGGCGCTTGCCCCGGTCCCACCCCCTTCTGCCAGAGACCCTCAGATCTGTCCCACTCCTGCCCAGGCCCCACAGGCACCCTTGATGCGAACAATGTAGAGTTGGCCATGCCCACCCAGTAGACCACACCCACTCCATCCACGCCCACCCAGTAGGCCGCACCCACCCGGCCCCCCAAGGGCAACCGCAATGCTGATGCGGCCCTCAATGAAATTCAGTTTGACACCCCTGCCTTAGCAGATAGAAAGAAATGATGAGGATCCTCTAATTTTCAACAGAATTACAGAGTTGGAAGGAACCTTGGTGGTCTTCTATCCCAACCCCCTGCTTTAAGCAGGAGACCCCATACCATTTCAGACAAATGGCTGTCCAATCTCTTCTTAACACCCTCCCCCCCCAGTGGTGGAGCACCTATAACATAGCTTCTGTTTAATTGTTCTCACTGTCAGTAAATTTCTCCTTAGTTCTAGGTTGATTAGTTTCCATCCATTGTTTCTTCTCCTGACTTCAGCTGCTTTGGAGAATAGCTTGACTCCCTCTTCTTTGGGGCAGCCCCTGAGATACTGGAACACTGCTATCATGACCCCCCTCGTCCTTCTCTTCGTTGAACTAGACATACCCAATTTCAGCAACCGTTCCTTATATGTTTTAGCCTCCAGTCCCCTAATTATCTTTGTTGCTCTTCTCTGCACTCTTTCTAGAGTCTCAACATCTTTTTTACATCGTGGTGACCAAAACTGGATGCAGTATTCCAAGTGTGGCCTTACCAAGGCATTGTAAAGAATCAAATCACTTTGATGATTAGTCCAGTGTCAAGGTTCTTGCAAAGAAGCATATAATTGTGGATTGGTAGAAGGTTTGTTGACTATGGGTTTTCATTGGGGAGAAGCAAGACAAGAACCTTGGGTGATACTGAACTGAATCCTTCACTTCTACTTCTCTGTAGTAGTCAGTCTATGGCTATTTGTGGAGGAAGACTACAAGAAGACGCTTAAATATTGCTGAAAGTAATTTCCTTGATTATTTGTTTCTATAGGTGCCATAATATGCTCTGCCATTTTATCAACTTTTATGGGCCTGGCATTAAAATAAAAAGAAGCAAGGGAAAATGTTTTGAGTTCCTTTAATACTCCACTTTTTTTTTAAGTGTTGCTCCATCAACACATTGCAAAATTATGTTCTGGATGGAACTGTTTTGATTTAATCTTTTTTTTTAAATGTTATCATGAAAATCAGAATGAAAACAAGATCCAGTAAAAGAAAAAAAAAACCAAGAGCAATGTAAATATGAAGCAGATCAAATGAAATGTCAAAAAAAAAAAAAAAGCAAAGGGAACTAATTTAACAATATTGTGCATCTAAAATGGAAGAATTTCTAGTTGTTCAATATTGGCTCAATTTAGTTTGGCTACTTATTATTGAAAAGTGGATTACTGGGTGGGAAAAGATGCCTCAGAGTGGCCTTCGGGAAGTGACAATTCATGTTCTGACAGGTAATGTATTTAACGCACGTATTTGCTTTTTATTCATGAGCAATGACTCGCTTCTCTGTTAGTTGCCCAATCCACTGGAGATTTAGCCACCTCTTTAATGCCGTTCATTAAAACATCGGATGGATTTCTATTATTAGAAAATTAGGAAAGAGTCCGATCAAATACGTTCATACAGGGGCCTGTTCATCGGGGAGAACAGTAGATTTCATACCCAATTATGAATACTGTGGTTTTAATATTAGGTAAGGGATCATGGTGAAAATAATAAACCGTTTGGTCATACAGCTAGACTGAATAAAGACAAATTAGAACAACGAATTGATGCAAGGAAAGGGGATGCGTTAAGAGGGAGGGAAGAAAGCTGTGATGGGATGGTTGAAATAGACCAGAGGTAGGCAACCTTGGCTCTTTTATGACTCGTGGACTTCAACTCCCAGAATTCCTGAGCCAGCCATGCTGAGGGAAAAGAGAAAGGTTTCCAAGCTGAGCCATGTTGGCTCAGGAACTCTGGGACTTGAAGTCCACCAGTCATAAAAGGAGCCATATTTCCCCCATGCTGGCTCAGGAACTCTGGGACTTGAAGTCCATGAGTCATAAAAGAGCCAAGGTTGCCTACCCCTGAAATAGAGAGAGATTAGTAGGTCAAGAGCAAAATAACAGTACAGGCAGTCCCGGACTTATGACCATAAAATCGAGCCCAAAATTTCTGTTGCTAAGAGAGACATTTGTTAAGTAAGTTTTATCCCATTTCATTGTTAAATGAATCGCTGCAGCTGACAAGTTGGTAACACGGTGGTTAAGTTCACCCCCCATTGACTTTACTTGTCAGAAGGTCGCAAAAACCGTGTGATCTTGGGACACAGCAACAGTCACAAGTACGAGTCAGTTGCCAAGCGTCCGAAGTTTGATCGCGTGATGCTATAACGGTCGTGTGTGAAAAACAGTCCTCAGTCACTTTGTTTTCAGTGCCATTGTAACTTTGAGCGGTCACTAAAAGGAACTGTTGTAAGATGAGGACCATTTGTATATTTGAAACAATGCGTGGAAGTGAGAGACGAAAGGGCAGTTTGTGAGGACAGAGAGGTAGAGAGAGGTAGAATGTCAGGCGGGAAAAATCAGCTCAACACAGGAAAGTCTAATTAAAGTGATTCATTGCTAAACAGTCTAGGCCAGGGGTAGGCCACCTTGGCTCTTTTATGATGCGTGGACTTCAACTCCCATAATGCCTGAGCCAGCATGGCTCAGCTTGGAAACCTCTCCCTTTCCCCTCAGCACGGCTGGCTCAGGAATTCTGGGAGTTGAAGTCCACCAGTCATAAAAGAGCCAAGGTTCCCCACCCCTGGACTAGGCATTGGAATCTTTTCAACTAACTCTGTGTGGAGTTAGATCAGGGTCAATGGAATTCAAGGGAAGTTGGACTTAGTTCGCTTGTGGCTATGTAGGGGTTCCAGGCTGATGCCTCTCTTAACACTGTCCCCAGGTTCTGCCAGACCTTCTCTTAAGTAGAGTGAACAAGAAGAGACTGGACTGCCATCTGTCAAAAATGGTGTAGGGTCTCCTGCTTGGGCGGAAGGGTGAAGAGGGTTGGACTAGATGACCTACAAGGTCTCTTCCAACTCTGTTATTCTAATACTAATTCTAACTAATTCCTTTTCGTTTCTCCGATCGTGTGCCCTAATTTCTGTTTCTTACTCCCTTTTCTGCGCTTTGAATAACGCTGTTCCCTCTAGCAAGGAAATACTGTCAAAGGAACACATGTAATTATTAATTCTCACTAATTCCCTTTCTCCTTGTGAAATAAGTAGGCTTGGCAAACTCAAATTCCATTGACTTCAAACAGTTTAGTATATCTAAATATGGATCTAAATCTGTGCAATTAAGTGCAAGAAGATAGGCACTGTTCTCACTTGAATATAAAAAGTGAAATCATTTTAAACAAGCAAACAGGATATTTAACTCTATGGACATGTTATTGGTTATTTTGATTGCCATTCCTATCCAGAATTACCTAGTCCTTTCTACAGAGAGATGGTCAAGAGCATCCTATCATACAGCATTACTGTCTGGTTTGGAAGCATCCCTGCTTCAGACAGGAAGGCGGTGCAGAGAGTGGTGAGGACAGCAGAAAAGATCATTGGCAGCTCCCTCCCTCCCATCCAGGACATGGCACAGAAGCGTTGCTTGAGCAGGGTCCGCAAGATTGTCTGGGACACGACACATCCTCTTCACCACCTGTTTTGCTTGTTACCTTCTGGGAGGAGGGGGCTCCGTGGTATCCAGATTTGGTCACAGTTTTGTTCCATACAGTGTCAACCTTGTGAACTCTAAAGCTTTCTCCTTCCGTTATGTATTCAAGATGGAAAGTGATTAATATTTATATGTTACTTATATGTAATGGTGTAGGTCTATACATATGTTGTTTATAGTATGTTTATATGTGTGTTATGTATGTGTACACTTTGAGAGCAGGTAACAGAATTTCATTTTTAATGTGTGCCAATGTGCCCACAGCAAAAAATGACAATAAAGCTCATCTCTATCTATCTATCTATCTATCTATCTATCTATCTATCTATCTATCTATCTATCTATCTATCTATCTATCTATCTACCTACCTACCTACCTACCTACCTACCTACCTACCTACCTACCTACCTACCTATCTATCTATCCATCCATCCATCCATCCATCCATCCATCCATCCATCCATCCATCTATCTATCTATCTATCTATCTATCTATCTATCTATCTATCTATCTATCTATCTATCCTTCCCTCCCTCTCTCCCTCCCTCTCTCCTTGTTTCTTTTTGCCTTCCTCCCTCCCTCCCTCGCTCCATTTCTTTTCCTTCCTTCCTTCCTTCCTTCCTTCCTTCCTTCCTTCCTTCCTTCCTTCCTTCCTTCCTTCCTTCCTCTTTGTTTCTCTCTCTCTCTCTCTCTCTCTCTCTCTCTCTCTCTCTCTCTCTCTCTCTCTCTCTCTCTCTCTCTCTTCTTTTCTCCTCCAGGGTATAAGACATTGGAATAAAGTCTATACAACGGGATGAAAACCATAAGAAAGCCAATCTGGTTAAATATTAAGGAAAAAAAACCTGTTCTAACTGTATGTTAAAAGTTTGGTATAGTGGTATCAATAGTCCAGAAGAGGGGTAAACTGCCTGTCAGAATGTGATTAAGTAACTGTCATTGGAGTCATTTAATTTGTTTTTCTATATAATGCAGGGTGTTTGACTCAATGATGTACCTGTCCAACTCTACAACTGTAGAAAATGTAAGTTTTCTCGTGGATAGTAATGTTGTTAATTAATGTGACACTTTGACCCCTCTCTTTCAGAACCAAGACAATTTGCTCAGTCTGGGGTACCAAACCTGAAATAAATGAGAATGTAACAACTCTAAAATGCGGGAATGCAATAACTCTAAGCTGATAACTTGCTTAACTCCACCCATGCTCTTCTCCTACAAAAGGGTATCCAAAAGATTTTTTTTTTCTTTTGGGATTCTTTTTTCTCTTTGCTGTTAGGCTCCTGGCAAGTCAAAGAAAATGGCCTTTAATTTTATCAGGTTTGTTTTCCCCCAAACAACTGCTATTGAACATAAACATGAAGTTGTGTACTTGGTCAAGGGTATCTGAAAGATGATAGATCTCTGAATTTGAGCAAAAATTAGAATTTCACTTAGGTAATATTGGCATTTCAAACTAAGATACATTATTGTAAGGGCCTAGAGTCCAGTCCAATACACAGAAGCTTAGAAATGAGAATTAATGACCTAGATTTGTAAGTCGGCATGATGGGAGGTGAATAATGGGCCATTAACTCAGGTTTTTCTCAGCGCTTTAGATGGAAAATGGACTGGAGAGAAAGTTTCAGTTCATGATTATCTGACCACCTGAGAATTATTCATTACATTTCATTTGATTATTTAGGCTTTGATATATTACAGGGCCCTGTTGCAAATGTCTTACAGTTGTTCAGTCATTGCCTTGTTAACAGTGTGAGACTAACTAACTTTGAATCTACATCGCTTTCATCCTCTTCAAAAAAAAAAAAAGTTATATAAAACAGTAACTGGACCTTAGACCTGAGTTTTTGTGGTGAGGTTCATGAAAAATATGAGAAGAACCATAATAAAGATTTTTGACTCTTAATTTTGTCTAAAGACTTTTGGCTAATGACTCCTATTGGCATCTTATGACTCTCACTTTGTTGGTTGTATCTTATGATTTATGATTGTATTTTATTATTTATGATTCATCAGTTTGTTGCTTGTATGTACATTTTTTTTTAAATTTTTATTATTTTCAAGTATAACAAAATATAAACATAAACTTGATGCATATAAATACAAAACATCAATACTCAAAAGAAAAGATACTTTACGGGTGATCCCGGCTGCCTCCTCTCTGCTTCCCCCTCTTTCACCTACCAAACCTTCCTCCCTCTAGACTCTCAACCACTCCACCTTCCTCCTTCCACTCCCTACTTCCCAACCTCTTTCTTAAGCACCAACCAGAAGCAGTTTGGGGTAACAGCCAGGATCATCCTCATAAATATACTTCCAGAATAATTAATAAACACATCAATTTTTATATATTTTTATCCTTTTCCCCCCTCCCCCCCCGGACTTCCCAGAGCTAAACCCAGAAATAATTACAAAATAATTTTAATCTATCCAAAGCTATCCATTCATACAATAAACAAATATAAGCTTACTATAACTCTAAAATACAATAATAAACTTATAAAAATTAAATAATTAATCAAAAGCAAGATGATAGTTTCTCAATTCATATTTTTTCTGAATATAGTCTATCCAT
>NW_015386413.1:830126-851990 GCF_001527695.2 Protobothrops mucrosquamatus
TCATACAATCTTTAACTAATTCTGTTTCCGAATCCAACTCTAATAATACACTATAAATTCTTCTAATATGGGCTCTGCTTTGATCTTTAATCTGCTTTATCAAATTCCCATCTTCCAACATAAGACCCAGTTTTTGATCTAAACACCATCTTTCAGCCAATTGATAATATAAGAACCAAGACTGAAGCACTTTCTCTTGCTTGTATGTACAATGAGAGCTTATGCACCAGAGACAAATTCCTTGTGTGTCCAATCACTCTTCTCTTCTCTTCTCTTCTCTTCTCTTCTCTTCTCTTCTCTTCTCTTCTCTTCTCTTCTCTTCTCCTCTCCTCTCCTCTCCTCTCCTCTCCTATTCTATTCTATTCTATTCTATTCTATTCTATTCCATTCTATTTTCTATTATATTGTTATTCCTATTCCTATTCCTATTCTTTTCTATTCTATTCCTTATTTTATTTTATTCTATTCTATCCTAAGGGTATTGATATGAAATAGATATTTTTTATCATTGACTCCTTGACTATTAACTGCTAGTATCACATAGCTTAATTGCCTGTGTCAAGGATGGTCATATTTTGATCATTGGGGATATGCTTTTAGCTTGCATAATAATCCATATCCATGCAGGAAAGTCTGCTGATTTATCATTGTTACATTAGCAACATAGAGAAGATCAGGGCTGTTGGAGAAAATTATTTAAAAATATTAATTTATTTCTCAGTTATCTCATCTTCCCCAGCACACACAGGAGTTTATGAGGAGTGGTCAAGAATATGGTTGAATTTATCTGTCTGTCTGTCTGTCTGTCTGTCTGTCTGTCTGTCTGTCTGTCTGTCTGTCTGTCTGTCTGTCTGTCTATCTATCTATCTATCTATCTATCTATCTATCTATCTATCTATCTATCTATCTATCTATCTATCTATCTATCTATCTATCTCTCTATCCCCATATCTATATCTATATCTATATCTATCTCTATATATCTATCTGCCTATCTTGCCTTAGGGGGGCACTCTAGGCAGCTTACAATAATTAAAACAGAAGAAAAATGAAAGGAGCGCAAACAGAAACAGAAGTAAAATAATAGAAAAATAAAATAAGTGATGACAAAGCAACACAACAAGAATAAATACATCCATATGACAACCCAAAAAGATGGCTGGGTGGAAAATTGAGGGAAAGGCTGGATCAGGAAATGTGATCCTCACTTATCCTGTAGATACTGGGATGTGGGGATTCAGGGAGATCCTACTGAGTCCATGGAAATGGAGAAGACACCCTCATGTTGAACTTGACTTTTGGGAATGACCTGGACTCAACCACCTGGCTTTCTTGACTGCAGAGTAGTAATGGTTTCCCACTGTCATCTCCCAGTCTTTCTCACTGATCAATTGAGTCTATTTCCCTCGGTTTTCCAGAGCCCAAGCAAGCCTAGTCAAGGCCTGCCACCTGCTGGAACTTTAATGCACAGCTTATCTGTATCCCATAGGAAGCTCCTTTTCGTTCTAATGGAATTCCCTCACCTCTAGCAGTAGCAGACAGTTAGATTCCCTCGTTGGAGATCTGTCTTCATTGGGAACCAGTCCCTCTCAGCCAAAAGCTGCAACGAAAATAGTTAAGTTATATTGGGAAGTTAGACCAGCGCCAGATGCCATACAGAGTTATAAGACTATTATGGGCCCCTAAACTGATCCTAAAAGTGTTCTGTGGTATTACTAACGGACCAACTTTAGTATCTTGCTACATCCTAAATAAGCCTGGTAGATTTTTAATTTAAGAAGTTTAAAGATCCTATGCAACTAGGAATTATTGGAAGAAGAGAGGGGGGGAGGGAGAGAGGGAGAGAGAGAAGAGAGAGAGATATAAATAGAGAGATAGATAGAGATAGATAGATAGATAGATAGATAGATAGATAGATAGATAGATAGATAGATAGATAGATAGATAGATAGATAGATAGATAGATAGATAGATAGATGACATACTTACATAGATAGAGATGATATAGATAGATGATAGATAGATAGATAGATAGATGAAAAATAGATAGATGAAAGATAGAAAATAGATAGAGATAGCGAGATATTAATAGAGAGAGAGATACAGATAGATGATAGATAGATGATAGATAGATAGATAGATAGATAGATAGATAGATAGATAGATAGATGAAAGATAGATGAAAAAGAAAATAGATAGAGAGATAGAGAGATATTAATAGATAAATAGAGAGAGATAAATAGAGATACATAGATGATAGATAGATAGATAGATAGATAGATAGATAGATAGATAGATAGATAGATAGATAGATAGATAGATAGATGAAAGATAGAAAATAGAGAGGTATTAATAGAGATAAATAGAGAAATAGATAAATAGAGATAGATAGATGATAGATAGATAGATATAGATAGATGAAAGATAGAAAATAGAGAATGAGATAGACAGATATTAATAGATAAATAGAGAGATGGAGATAAATAGAGATAGATAGATGATAGAGAGATAGAGAGAGAGATCTGCTTTAAAAGAATGCTGTTTTCCCTTTGGTGATGTAACAGTAGTGGGGAACAGACAAGTAATCTGATTAATTTCCATCAGCCATGAAAATATTGCAGCTACTGATGTGTGACACATCCACACCCATCCATGCAATTCAGTTAGAGACTTTATTTATCTAGTTATTGGAATGACTTCAAATTATTTTTTAGCTCAAAAAAAAAAAAGGACCTCTACGGAGGCTTTCACATCAGAACTTTGGCATCGTTTTGAAACTTTCACGTGCTATCTAATTCAGAAAACGGACGTCTTTTAAAAACGCAGGGGAAAAAAGTTCAATACATTTAAAATTAGCCCAAATCCACGCAAATGAAGATAATTGTGATGCCTAAGATGTGATGGAATGTGCAGCTGAAGGAGAAGAAGGGAAGATTTGGCAATATGGAATTTCCCAGAAAGTGGCCCAAATTAATTTCATAAGGGAGAAAGGAACAAGTCCAAGGCAGCCACACTTTGAAATATCTCAGGATATATCTACTAAGTAAGAGAATTATGCTTTTAGTTTGGCAAGATTCTGTCCATAGGGTGAAAGCAAATAAAGGCCACACTTGGAATACTGCATCCAGTTTTGGTCACCACGATGTAAAAAAAGATGTTGAGACTCTAGAAAGAGTACAGAGAAGAGCAACAAAGAGGATTAGGGGACTGGAGGCTAAAACATATAAGGAATGGTTGCTGGAATTGGGTATGTCTAGTTTAATGAAGAGAAGGACGAGGGGGGACATGATAGCAGCGTTCCAATATCTCAGGGGCTGCCCCAAAGAAGAGGGAGTCAAGCTATTCTCCAAAGCCCATGAAGGCAGGACAAGAAGCAACGGGTGGAAACTAATCAAGGAGAGAAGCAACCTAGAACTAAGGAGAAACTTCCTGACAGTTAGAACAATTAACCAGTGGAACAACCTGCCTCCAGAAGCGGTGAATGCTCCAACACTGGAGGTTTTTAAGAAGAGACTGGACAGCCATTTGTCCGAAATGGTATAGGGTTTCCTGCCTGAGCAGGGGGTTGGACTAGATGACCTCCAAAATCCCTTTCATCATCATCATCATCATCATCATCATCATCATTATTATATGGTAGTGCAGTGGTTAGAATGCAGTTACTTTTTTTCCTTCCTTCCTTCCTTCCTTCCTTCCTTCCTTCCTTCCTTCCTTCCTTCCTTCCTTCCTTCCTTCCTTCTCTTCCCTTTCCTTCCTTCCCTTCCTCCCTCCCTCCCTGTTTCTTTTTCCTTCCTTCCTTCCTTCCTTCCTTCCTTCCTTCCTTCCTTCCTTCCTTCCTTCCTTCCTTCCTTCCTTCCTACAATATGAGTGTTTCAAGCAGAATTCTTCTCTGCACAGCTGATCTCAAGGATGCCAGATCTACTCCCCTACTTTTTCAGAAGTAAACAAGACAAGCTTTTTCTTAGATATTGTGTGGAGTCAATTGTCATATTGGGGTGTCAGTTTTTTCGTGACATTCATGATACATATTTTTAATCAGCGAAAGCCATTTGTGTACGCTGCACATTATTAGGAGGAACCTGTCACAATAATGCTGCCATTTGTTTATTTTAAAAGAAACTAAAGTGCCAATAAACCAGCCACAATATACGAATACTTAAATTATTGCTCTGTCTCAGAACTCTGTTTCTAAGCAACTCACACTTGAGTTGCAGGCACAGGTAGAACTGATTTTTTCTTTCTCTCAAAGGTCTCCAGAGATCTGAAACCTCCATAAAATCCAGGGTTTATAAAAAAAAATGATGGTTGGCTTCAATACGAATTTCAGATCGAGAGGAATAAAAAAAAAAATACAGTCTAGATTTCCAGGAGAGAAAAAAAACATTGTTTTGTTATTATCATGATGGGTTAACTTGAGGTTTTCTTTTCTCCTCCTCTTTTGCTGGTTATTGTATTTCCAGACTAAAATAATAAATTGATACTATGCAGTGGATTATCGGAGTTGACCCTTCAGTTTCAGCTGCCCTGTAAAATAATGACTGTTTTCTGGCTAGTTGTTGATTCCCATGTCATTCTGCTATAAGAGCACGAGAAGTCGAAAATGAGAATTTGAGATTTACAGCTGTTGCCTTGGAAATGGGCAGTTGCAAAAATATGCCAAAATAATGCCATTAACCAACACTGTCCTAGGCTGCATTAATAGAGGGATAGAATCAAGGTCATATGAAGCGTCAGTACCAATTTATAATGCCTTGGTAAAACCATATTTGGAATATTGCATCCAGGCTAAAACATACGAAGAATGGCTATGGGACTTGGGTTTGGCTAGTCTAAAGAAAAGAAGAAATAGGGGAGACATGATAGCAGCATTTCAATATTTGAGGGGCTGCCACAAAGAAGAGGGGGGTCAACTTATTCTCCAAAGCACCAGAGGGCAGGACAAGAAACAATGGTTGGAAACTGATCAAGGAGAGAAGCAACCTGGAATTAAGGAGAAACTTCCTAACAGTGAGGACAATCAACCAGTGGAACTGCTTGCCACCAGAAATCGTGGGTTTGGCTAGTCTAAAAAAATAAGAAATAGGGGGGACATGATAGCAGTCTTCCAGTATTTGGGGGGCTGCCACGAAGAAGAGGGGGTCAAACTATTCTCCAAAGCACCAGAAGGCAGGGTAAGAAACAACGGATGGAAACTCATCAAGGAAAGAAGCAACCTGGAATTAAAGAGAAACTTCCTAACAGTGAGGACAATCAACCAGTGGAACAGCTTGTCTTCAGAAATCGTGGGCGCCCCATCATTGGAGATCTTTAAGAAGAGACTAGACAATCACCTGTCTGAGATGGTGTAGGTTCTCCTGCTTAAGCGGGGGGCTGGACTAGAAGACCTCCAAGGTCCCTTCCAGCTCTATTCTATTCTAAAATGAAATAATATTTAATGTAAAAAAAAAAAACAGCCTCTGACAACTCATTGTTCACTGTAGCAAAAGATGTTCCTGGTAGACACGGGATTTGGCTCCTAGTAAATAACTGATACGTCCTTTGTTGTATTCCTTTAATTAAAGCTCAGTGTTGAGAATTAAGCAAACATCTTCAAGCCCTTAATTAACTAAGGGAAAGAAGTTCACTGGCTGATAAAAAATCCTATAAATAATGCAGCAAGCCTTTTATACATATTCTTAACCGTGACCTAGTGCAAACACTTCTGCAAAATATACCACAAGGGTTACTAACTCTAGAGTGTCCAGATGAGGGCTGCAAATCTCCAGAGGACTAGCAGGGTGGCAGCAAATAAATGCTTGAAAATTCTTTTTGCTCTCTTGCAGACTTGGTGGACCCTAAAAAATGGAGATAGCCTCTGGAAGGCTTCCCTTGAAGACGATAATCTATATCTAGAGTCTTAAAATACTTTCTGTGAATTTTGCTGCCTAGAGACAATTGCAGCACTCTTTGGAATGTATAAGTTAATGATGAACTGTAATATTTCTTTTCCCTGTAATTTCTATAAAAAGCTTTCCCCCCCCCTAAAATGCCTTATACGATGCTTTGCTTAAGCAGCAGCAAAGAGACTGTGTTTTACGGGGAATGTATAAGTGAACTTGGAATACTGCGTCCAGTTTTGGTCACCACGATGTAAAAAAGATGCTGAGACTCTAGAAAGAGTACAGAGAAGAGCAACAAAGATGATTAAGGGACTGGAGTCTAAAACATATAAGGAACGGTTGTCGGAATTGGGTATGTCTAGTTTAATGAAGAGAAGGAGGAGGGGGGGCATGATAGCAGTGTTCCAGTATCTCAAGGGCTGCCACAAAGAAGAGGGAGTCAAGCTATTCTCCAAAGCCCCTGAAGACAGGAGAAGAAGCAACAGATGGAAACTAATCAAGGAGAGAAGCAACCTGGAACTAAGGAGAAACTTCCTGACAGTTAAAACAATTAACCAGTGGAACAACCTGCCTCCAGAAGCGGTGAATGCTCCAACACTGGAAGTTTTTAAGAAAAGACTGGACAGCCACATGTCCGAAATGGTGTAGGGTTTCCTGCCTGAGCAGGGGGTTGGACTCAATGACCTCCAAGATCCCTTCCAACTTTATTATTATTATTGATATATTTTGCCTACTATCCTTACAATGCAAATTTGGAATTGAAAAAACAGCTGGAACTTGTCCCCATAACTTATGGACTGAATGATCATCTGTCTCTTGAAGGACAACAAATACACATGGTTAAACATCTGAGTTTGTTATTGTGCTTTTAGATACCTGGTATCTGGTTCAAAGGGTGAATTGCATGTAAGACCAATAGCAATAGCACTTAGACTTATATACCGCTTCACAGTGCTTTACAGCCCACTATACGTGGTTTAGAGAATTAGCCTTTTGTCCCCAACATTTTGGGACCTCATTTTACTGACCTCAGAAGGATGGAAGGCTGAGACAACTTTGAGCCGGTCAGGATCGAACTGGCAGAGGCAGCCTGCAATACTGCACTCTAACCACTACGTCACCATGGCACTGTAAGGAAGAAGTAACTGGTTAGCAGAAGTATGAAATAGTGCAGTAAGAAGAGATGGAAACCAGAGAAGGAACTTCAGAGCCAAAAAACAGAAGTCACAACTGGATCAGGAATCCAAAGGAAAAATAATGGGTTTTAAAGACCAGCTCAGTTCCACTAGACCAGGGGTAGGCAACCTTCGCTCCCTCGGCGAAGAAACAGAGATGAGCACCACTTAATAGAGTTTGATTCGACTGGACAAGGGAACCATTTACTTTTACAAAAGTTATATAACACAGAAAGAAACACAAGTTATTTGATCCCTGGAATTAATACATTCTCTCATAGGAATTCATAATATCGTGGGATTTCCTTTCCTGATACCATTAGAGGCCATTGGAATTATTATAACTTTGCTGAAAAATGTGTGTGTGTGTTATCGTGGGAGGTCTGCCCACATGCACAAGCTAAAACAAAACTCAAGATGGCTGACGCCTTGTTACAGGTGAGTAATCCTACCTTGGATACTGTTCAGCTCCGCAGTTCAGTCTGCAAAGTTTAGCTCCTGTGGTGCTGGTCTACGTGTCACATATGCCACAAGCAATATTAATCTTTAATTTGTTTATAGCTGAGCCAACTAATTCTTTATTTGGAAAGCAGAAATGAAAGGCAGAATGTACCTGGGACTCTAGCTTCGGATTCATATTAATTCTCTAAAATGTGTTGCTTATTCAGAAATCTTTGTGTGCAATATGCAATATTCATCGTACGGCTGGTTCCTTCGTTATCAGTTCTGCTCAAGTATTATTTAGTTTACAGAAACCCAGCATAGCAAGATGAGGACATGCTTTTATATTTGCTTTCTCATTTTCTTCATTTTTTTCCTCTCATCTCTTTAGATGATCATAATGAAATGAATATTGATTCTCTTAAATGAAAACAGAAATGAGAGTCTGTCCCAATCTGATGTTTTTCAAGTTCATTGGTGACTGAGAAAAGACAGTTGCACAAACAGCGTTCAGCGTAAATGACTACTATTTCATCTTCTCAACTATTTTAATCATTTTAATTATGAACTGCTTGGTTGTAAAGCACACTAAATAAATACTCAGATGGAATGAATAAGCTATAAAGTACTGATTGATGCAAGGTTACCTAATCTACTTGGTGGCCAGCAGAAGTTGGAACCCACAATAGGATTTTCAGTGGATTTTTAAGATGCTGGGAAACCAGAGTTAATGCATGTATAGTGTCATGCACGGTCTTATTGTGCTGAGGTAACCCAGGAGTAAATACAGTACACAGTGGCTTGTAATTAAATGGTAGTTTATATTACACTACATCTACAAATATTCACTAGAAATAAAATGCATACACGTGATGATCCAGCAAAATCAAATACACAGCAGTTTAAAGGGATGAGAGAGAAAAAACTCCAGGGAAAAAACTTTCCTTTTGTACTCAGCCTCTTAAAGGCACAGCTTACTCTTAAAGGGACAGACACAGACCCTGCTGAGTCATGACCTGGATTACTGAGAATCTCCGTAGACATTTATGTTTGGAAGAGATAATTGTAAAAGGAATTCAGCCACTAAAGAATACTGTGGTTGGACACCATCGAAGTTGACACCAGCCAAAGCATAGAACAACTCAAAGCAGTACTGGCAAGATGAGAAGATGTGGAGAGACCTGGCCCACAGAATTGCCAAGAATCAGACATGACTAAATGAATAACATCATCAGCCATTGAAATATGGTTCCGTCATTCTTCTCTAAGCTCAGCCTACTCATTCTACCAAACATGATGGGGAAAAAGTGGAGGAGAGAGACAAAAAAAAAAAAAAACCCTGATCTATGTGTATGCTTTTTTAAAAACAAACAAACATTATGTATAGAAGTTAGAATTAGCCTTATCTATCTTTCTCCCCTTTATCATGTGACAGGATAGCAGTGTTCCAATATCTCAGGGGCGGCCCCCAAGAAGAGGGAGTCAAGCTATTCTGCAAAGCACCTGAAGGCAGGACAAGAAGCAACTGATGGAAACTAACCAAGGAGAGAAGCAACCTGGAACTAAGGAGAAACTTCCTGACTGTTAGAACAATTAACCAGTGGAACAACCTGCCTCCAGAAGTGGTGAATGCTCCAACACTGGAAGCTTTTAAGAAGAGACTGGACAGCCATTTGTCCGAGATGGTATAGGGTTTCCTGCCTGAGCAGGGCGTTGGACTAGAAGACCTCCAAGTTCCCTTCCAACTTTATTATTATTATTACTATTACTTTTACTATTACTATTACTATTACTATTACTATTGTTGTTGTTGTTGTTGCTGTTGTTGATCATCACACCGTCAGCCCGATGTTCAGACTGGATTTGGCATTTTTGTCTACCTATCGAGTCCTTCCTAAGGACCTGGGATAGGCAGATCTGGATGTTTGATGATATTACAGATCTCGTCGCAAGATGGAAGCAGTTCATAGTAAGGCTGCCTTTTGCAATTGACTAATGGCGAATTTGTCAATGCCGATAGAGTTCAAGTAGTGCTCCAGTTTTTTGGGGATTGCACCCAAGGCACCTATGATTATTGGTACTACCTTGCTTGCCTTTGCCACAGTCTTTCTATTTCTATTTGTAGGTCTTATGATGATGATGATGATGATGATGATGATGATGATGATGACGACGACGACGATGATGATGCCAGAAATAAATAAAGCTGAAAGGAAAAGGAATTTTTGCAGCATCAGTGATGGGAAAGCTTCCAATCAAAGATAAATCTTTGAATCTTTAGAGAGCTAAGCATTTCACATACAGTATGAGAACTGTGCGGTGTTTTTTTCCATTATGTGTATGATATTTTTTTTTTTATTAAGAAGCAGGGGAGGTGAGGTGAAGTGTTCTGTTTTCCTGGAATGGAGTTATCTATCCAGCTCGTGATCCGGGGACAGATAGCAGAGCAAGCTGCTTCTTTGCTTCACACAATTCAAATCTATCAAGTAGTGATTTTAGCACCTATTTAATACAAAGTTGTCCAAGAATTTACACAAAAGAACAAGACAATCTGCCTCAGTGGCAAACCAGTAATTGAAAAAGTTGGGTGTTCTCCACCACCCAAAACAAGTTTAATTGGGAAGGAGGAATAAGAAGAATTGATGGTGGTATGTGCCGAACAAAATATTTATGGAATACAAAAAGGAAATACCTCTGTTATTCTTACTCAGTGGAACAAAATGTGAGGTTAAAACAATGGGAAAAGTGGAAATATTGCTCATTGTTGTTCTTAAATTTTAGGATATGGTTCTCAAAACTATTTGGATATTTCTCCTCTAGCATGTTCTCACTTTCAGAGTACCTGATTTTTTTTATTTTTTACATTCTATTCTATTCTATTCTATTCTATTCTATTCTATTCTATTCTATTCTATTCTATTCCATATTTTCTATTTTATTCCATATTTTCTATTCTATTCTATTCTATTCTATTCTATTCTATTCTATTCCATATTTTCTATTCTATTCCATATTTTCTATTCTATTCTATTCTATTCTATTCTATTCTATTCTATTCTAGTCTAGTCTAGTCTAGTCTAGTCTAGTCTAGTCTAGTCTAGTCTAGTCTGTTTTATTCTGGTCTGTTCTGGTCCAGTCCAATCCAGTCTAGTCCAGTCTAGTCTAGTTCAGTCTACTCTGGTCTATTCAGTATGTTAGTTTACTGGTTAATTGTAGTAGTGTGCTTTGATTTGAACTTGGTACCATACCATCCTAGGTTCTTGGGAAGTGTTTAGATCTAAACTATTGCACCCCCCAAAAAAGAATCCCTAAATATATTCACCCCAAATTTGAGAAATATAGTGAAATGCAAACCTACAGATTATAGCCAGAAGCGGAGAAATGTCTCTGCCTCTAGAGTGGATTGTCTGTTTTGTGTCAAATAAAATCTCTTTCAGTCTGAGTTATATCTACAGTAGGTAGCTTTTGTGTAACAATATAGTACAACACAGTGGCTGACCACTCCCCTTTTAAGCACTGCAATAATAATAATAATAATAATAATAATAATAATAATAATAATAATAATAATAATAATAATAATAATAATAATAATAATAATAATAATAATAATAATAAAAGTTGGAAGGGACCTTGGAGATAATCTAGTCCAACCCCCTGCTCAGGCAGGAAACCCTATATCTATACCATTTTGGACAAATGGCTGTCCAGTCTCTTCTTAAAAACTTCCAGTGTTGGAGCATTCACAGCTTCTGGAGAAAGGTTGTTCCACTGGTTAATTGTTCTCACTGTCAATAAGTTTCTCCTTAGTTCTAGGTTGCTTCTCTCTTTGGTCAGTTGCCATCCATTGCTTCTTCCCCTGCCTTCAGGTGCTTTGGAGAATGGCTTGACTCCCTCTTCTTTGTGGCAGCCCCTGAGATATTGGAACACTGCTATCATGTCCCCCCTCGTCCTTCTCTTCCTTAAACTAGACATACCCAATTCCAGCAACCGTTCCTTATATGTTTTAGCCTCCAGTCCCCTGATCATCTTTGCTGCTCTTCTCTGCACTCTTTCCAGAGCAGGGGTCTTCAACCTTGGCCCTTTTATGACTTGTGGACTTCAACTCTCAGAATTCCTCAGCCAGCATGCCTGGCTGAGGAATTCTGGGAGTTGAAGTCCACAAGTCATAAAAGGGCCAAGGTTGAAGACCCCTGCTCTAGAGTCTCAGCATCTTTTAACTTTCTTATTCTGTAGCTCATGCATGTCAAACTGCCAGCCCATGGGCCGGATTCGTCACGATGAAACCGCGCCCACCCCATTGCCGGCAATGGGGAAAAAAGTCATGATATGTCGCGCGACATCACGTGACGTTGCGAGTTTGACATGCCTGCTCTAGTTAGTGCTTAATTTGATTAGGTACTAACTCTCGGTACTTTCTAGAATAAGCCAGGATCAGCCAGCTATTGTGACAGAGATGTAGAAATCATTTACAGTGCTTAAAGTGGGGACAACAGAGAGTACATTTTATTTGGCTGAAAGTTTACATCTGATCTCTCTCTCTCTCTCTTTTCATAAAAGCTTCTGTAGTTTCAACTGATTTATTTTTATTTTTATTTTCAAAGAATTGAATAGGGATCTTCTCTCTTTCCGCATAGCTGCAATGCCTTTCATCGATTGAACTTACTCAACAGGGAAAGAAATTCTGAGAGAAAGTTTGTGTCAACTTTTTTTCCCTCCCCGGGTTGTATACGAATTCAAAGAAAACTAAGTGTTTTATTTGTTTTGCTGAAGTTTTGTTCATTCTTCATCTCTCTCTCTTTTTTTTTTTGTCAGCTTCTCCAAGGCCCCAGACGTTTTAAGATCGACTATCAAAACCACATCAAGGTTTTCTACACTTCAGAGAGCAAGATAAATTGCTGCCTCTCAGAATTCACACTTTAATTCCTTCCAATGTAAATAAGCACGTTGAGAGAGCAATTTTCATCAGGCCCTCCATAGGGGATGAAAGCACTTCCCTATGGTTCCCAGCTGGGTAGGATCCTGACAGTGATTTCCTCCATCCCATATCAGCTGTGATTTGCATATTAAAAACCGGTTCATCTGAACGTTGAGAGACAGGAGAAGAAAGTAGGAAGGCCGAGGGAAGGAAGAGGTTGGAGAAAGAAGGAAGTTACAAAAGAAGTGAATACCGATAAAGGAAAATACGTGTTAGCTCAGGCTCCTTGGTGCTCTCTGAGCTTGGTGGTTTTCTTGCAGATGTTTCATTAGCCAAACTAGGTAACGTCAACAACAAGGATGCTGTCACCTAGTTTGGGTAATGAAACATCTGCAAGAAAACCACCAAGCTCAGAGAGCACCAAAAAACCCACAGTCATTTTCATCGTTGTCATTGTCCTCCTCCTCCTCCTCCTCCTCCTCCTCCTCCTCCTCCTCCTCCTCCTCCTCCTCCCCACAAACCCTCCTCCCTTCTAGCACTGATGATGTTACTAGTTTGGGTAATGGACCATCTTCAAGAAAACCACCAAGCTCAGAGAGCATCAAAAACCTCACAGTCATTTTCGTCTTCCTCCTCCCCTCTTCTTCCTCCTCCTCCCCACAAACCCCCCTCCCTTCTAGCACTGATGATGTTACCTAGTTACCTACTCAAAGAGCACCAAAGACCCCACAGTTCTTCTCCTCCTCCTCCTCCTCCTCCTCCCCCCCCNTCTTCTTCTTCTTCTTCTTCTTCTTCTTCTTCTTCTTCTTCTTCTTCTTCTTCTTCTTCTTCTTCTTCTTCTTCTTCTTCTTCTTCTTCTTCTTCTTCTTCTTCTTCTTCTCTCTTCCTCCTCCTCTTCTCTCCATTTACCACTCCCTCTAGCACTGATTACACACACACACACACACACACACACACACACACACACACACACGTGTTATATCTGATTTTGAGATAAGAAGATCTTCCATAGAAGAAGGAGATGCACCTCTGGCTGTTGTCTAAAGGAAGGAGAGTACAAACAAAAGAGTCATAGCTTTTAGCTCTCATCAGATGGCTAGCTATAAGGGGGAAAGAAAGAGCGCATGGTCTATAGATCAGTTAGATTAGAAAGTTTGGAACTTGGCAAACGGACCCCGTTTCTTCCCCTTGTAAAAACCAAGCCCTGCTCAAAACTCTCCCTGAGTATTGGATTTGAAGCTGGAGGTGGGATAGCATGACAGTCGTGCCTAAGACCCGCTTGCTCAAACACGGAGAAGGAAGAAAAAAAGGACCGGCCGGAAAGAGAAAACATTTCTAGGGACTGAGATCTGAAATATTGATTCAATCGCATTAATTGAATTTTTGCCTCCAGAAGTGATTACAAAAATGTTGCTCCAATATTAATTTGTATCTGCTTTAGATAAGATGAACATTAATTTCTTCACCAGTCCCCATCACGCCTTTATTATTCATTAGCGTCGCTTGTTGCAAGTGCAGGAGGCCTTGATGAATCATGTTTATTCATGGGCTAACCTTTTTAAATAATTCCGACATTTTTCTCACAGAAACCTTCCTGGCATGGTGAATATATTGGCTTTGTTTCATTATTCAGCCCTTGTGCTCTGTCCTGTTTGAAATGCTGAACTGAATCATATTTTCTCTTCTTATGTGTTGCTCTCCCCCCCTTTCCTTCCTATTGACTCCAGTCTTTCAACATAGCTCTGCTTGTATGGGTGTCCCTGATTTTCACAACACCTAGAAAGTGATTATTGATTTACATCCCGGAGCAAGTTCTTACTAGTCCTATGCTTTAATTTGTTGCCTTTGTACTGTTCACTTGAATATTTGAGAAGGTCTGCAGCAGGTCCCCTAGAGATGATATTTTACTTCTTCACAAGGTACACGAGCTTTGATTTTCCGAACAGATGGTGTTCAAGAGGAGAAAACAATGTTTAGTGAATTGATTTCTCTTATTGGTGATACTGATACCCTCTAGCCTTGCTAAGTATAAACCTTCTAAGATTCTCTCTCACAGACATCTCTCTCTCTCTCTCATCTATCTATCTATCTATCTATCTATCTATCTATCTATCTATCTATCTATCTATCTATCTATCTATCTACCTACCTACCTACCTACTTACCTACCTACCTACCTACCTACCTACCTACCTACCTATCTATCTATCTATCTATCTATCTATCTATCTATCTATCTATCTACCTACCTACCTACCTACCTACCTACCTACCTACCTATCTATCTATCTATCTATCTATCTATCTATCTATCTATCTGTGAGAGAGCCAAAGAGAGAAGCAACCTAGAACTAAGGAGAAACTTCCTGACAGTTAGAACAATTAACCAGTGGAACAACCTGCCTCCAGAAGCGGTGAATGCTCCAACACTGGAGGTTTTTAAGAAGAGACTGAACAGCCATTTCTTTAAAATGATCTAGGGTTTCCTGCCTGAACAGGGGGTTGGACTAGAAGACCTCCAAGATCCCTTCCAACATCATCATCATCATCATCATCATCATCATCATCATCATCATCATCATCATCATCATCATCATCATTATTATTATCATTGTTGTTGTTGTTGTTGTTGTTGTTATTTCTATCTATTAGCTATCATCTAGCTATCATCTATCATCTTTATTATCTATCATCTATCATCTATCTATTATCTATTATTTCTATCTATCTATCTATCTATCTATCTATCTATCTATCTATCTATATCTATCTATCTATCTATCTATCTATCTATCTATCTATCTATCTATCTATCTATCTATCTATCTATCATTCATCATCTATCATCTATCTATTACAGTGGTTCTCAACCTGTGGGTCGGGACCCCATTTGGGGTCGATCGACCATTTCAGGGGGGTCGCCAAGCAAGGCTGTCTGCCATTTTTTTTGTCCGCCATTTTTTTCCCCTTTTTCGGCAGGTGCCTTACCTCCCTTGGGCTGGGCCAGCTGGTGGTCGGCCTGCTCCATCTCTGCCGCTTGCCAGCTACGCCTCGGCCGGCACAGGGGGCGGAACCACGCATGTGCGGCGCTCCCGGGCAGGGGAAGTCCTCGACTTACAACCGGTTGGGTAGTCCTCGACTTACGACCGGTTTAGTCCTCGACTTACGACCGGTTGGGGTCGCGGCATTAAAAAGGTTGAGAACCACTGATCTATTCTATCTATCTATCTATCTATCTATCTATCTATCTATCTATCTATCTATCATCTATCTATCATCTACCTATCTATATAGACGTTCATGAAAGCCTATGTGGTGATGCTCTATAACAGGGGTGTCAAACTCGCAACGTCATGTGACGGATAGTGACGTATCACAACTTTTTTCCCATTGCCAGAGCTGGGGTGGGTGCGGTTTCAGCATGACGCATCTGGCCCGTGGGCCGGCAGTTTGACACCCCTACTCTATAATAACTTTTTCTTAGAATTACATATCTCACAAACCAGCCTCAACATCTTATGGCCATAAGCAAAAGTTCAACAAGAACATAACAAAGGTTTGCAACTGCCTGATTTCTTTTTTGAATTTCCCCAAAAGCTGTTAATTTAGACCCTGGAGGAATACCTTCACATGCTTCCATGCATTTTCCAGTTCTGAAATACATGGTGAATGCACCTTTGTTTCCTCTTATCCCTCCCCTTTACTCTGCTTCTGTTCTCTGTTTTACAATAGCATTTTTTAATGTGCTTGGGAGGAAAAAGCAATTTCCCACCCTCTGGGCATATTTTAAATGAAATTTCATATTCAGCTCCCATACACTGTAGAATCATTGTGATTATCAGAATCAAAGAGATGTGCCTTTGTTCCCTCAGAATAAAGATAATTATTTGGCAATAAATAGAGCTGGAAAGGAAGGAAGATGGAAGGAAGAAGGGAAGGAAGGAAGGAAGGAGAAGGAGAAGGAGATGGAAGGAAGGAAAGGGAAGGAAGGAAGGAAGGAAGGAAGGAAGGAAGGAAGGAAGGAAGGAAGGAGAAGGAGATGGAAGGAAGGAAAGGGAAGGAAGGAAGGAAGGAAGGAAGGGAGGGAGGGAGGGAGGGAGGGAGGGAGGGAGGGAGGGAGGGAGGAAGGAAACTTGAACTAAGTTTTTATTTTGAAGCATTCCTTTCTCCTCTTTTAATATGCTTAATATGTTTTTAAGTCAGAACTTAAATTTTCCATGTGATTTTAAGTCTACAAGTGAAGCTCTTCTTCTGTAGCTATCTAGGTCCATCTTTTGAATTTTGAAAGACCAGCCGGGGAATTTTTCTTTTCTTTTAATAAACAAATGGAAAAACTAACAATTTTAACACCTATTATGCGGTGGATAAGAAGGAGGGAGGGAGACAGGAGGAAGGGAGGAAGGAAGGAAGGAAGGAAGGAAGGAAGGAAGGAAGGAAGGAAGGAAGGAAGGAAGGAAGGAAGGAAGGAGGGAGGGATACAGAGAGGGGGAGGGAATGGAAGGAAGGAAAGGATGGAGGGAGGGAGACAGGGAGGAAGGGAGAAAGGAAGGAAGGAAGGAACGAAGGGAAGGAAGGAAGGAAGGAAGGAAGGGAATGAGGGAGGGATACAAAGAGGGGGAGGGAAAGGAAGAAAAGAAGGAAGGAAAGGATGGAGGGAGGGAGACAGGGAGGAAGGGAGAAAGGAAGGAAGGAAGGAAGGGAGGGAGGGAGGGAAGGAGGGAGGGAGGGATACAAAGAGGGGGAGGGAAAGGAAGAAAAGAAGGAAGGAAAGGATGGAGGGAGGCAGGGAGGGAGGGAGGAAAGGGAGGGAGGGATACAGAGAGGAGAGGGAAAGGGAGGGAAAGAAAGAGAGAATGGAGGGAAAGGATGGAGGGAAACAGGAAGGGAGGGAGGAAGGGAAGAAAGGAAGGGAGGGAGGGAGGCTTTAGCTCTGAAAAGTGGAGCTACAGACTTTTTCAAAGATCTCGCCTAGAACACAGGCCTCCAACCTGTGGAGAGAGGTTTTTCCACAGACTGGAGAGTGTGTGTGTGTGTTTTTAGTGCTGCCTTCATCCCATGGATGGGGCTTCGCTTGTTTACATGGCCCTGTTTCTGTCATGCCACAGCCTGGTGCCAGTCCACGGACCGGGGGTTGGAGACCCCTGGCCTAGAAGACAGCCAAGACCTTTGCAGAGTACTAAATACCGGCCTCCCACTTCTAATGGGTTTAGGCAGACATATCTGTTGAGAAGGCTTTAATTTAATTTCCCACACTGAACAGGGAGTTGAAACCAGTGACCTAGATAGCTCCTTCCAGCTCCGTGATTTTAGTGTCTGTTTGCTTTAAAATAAAATAAAAAAATGACACTGTCTAGCCGTGTAATCTTTCATAGCCCAGGAAATGAGGAGGTGGAGGAGGGATAGAAAGAGAGCATACTCTAGCAAGGCGCTTCAACCGGGGAAGATCCTGTAGAAAGCAAAATCTTCATCAGGGTCCAGTCCAAGCCGGGAATAAACAAAATGGAGACTGCTTTAGAAAAAAAGGTTGTAGTTGATTGAAGAGCAGAGCCAGACAGAAAGATGGCTCTGGGAAAACTGAACACATGGAGCAGGGAGTGGTGAGTTTTTATACCTTCTGGGGCTCTGGAGGTTGTTTCCTGTTCCTGTTTGAGGCTTTGCATTTCCTGTGTCATGTACTTTGACCCGAGTCTGAGTGTGCCCTTTTGCTATTGGTGGGTTAATCCTATTATGTCCCCAAAGGTCATGTCTTTAAAGTTTGGGTGGGGTATGTAGATTTTAGGGGTCTTTGTCTTCCTAATTTCATCAGCTTCTAGCTTCCTGGCCCCAACCTTCCTGAATGGATTATTAAATTTGCATTTCTAAAAGTCGGCCTCTGCCTAAAGGCTGGGGCTGATTTCTAGGGTCTGGTTTCTGTCTTTTTTAAAGATCTTCTCCATTATTCCTTTGGGGAAATATGTTCTGCCTTTTTAATATTTCCCAAAATATTTCTTTCTCTGGATTCTTCTCACAATCCAATCGCTCTCCCAAGTCAGCCTGAATTCTGACGCTGAATTTCAGTCCCAGCAATAGCCCCAGGTTGATTTAACTCAAATCTCCAACCACTATTGAAGAAGCCAGGAAAAAAATGCCTGTCAATTCAGCCTCAATCTGCTGCCCACTTCCACCCATGCCCAAGGTAGCAATCACAACACTTGTATGTCACAGCACAGAAGCTTCAGCTTCCAACCTCCCTCACAGTCTGTTTACTATTCCAGTCTAATTTTTACTCCCCATTTCAGCTTTAGATTGGACCTGCCTTTAGCACTTTCAGTGACAGGTGGAGAACAATAATAGATTATTAGTCAAAGGGATGATGGCTGCAACCAGCACAAGGAAGAGAGTAGCAATCCAATTGCTTCCAAAGTTATCAATATTACCCTTAATTGGGGATATATATGCAATCCAAGTTCACGACCTGCCCTATTTTTAAAGTTATAATTTTCAAATCCTCATCACATCTCTCTCTCTCTCTCTCTCTCTCTCTCTCTCTCTCTCTCTCTCTCTCTCTCTCTCTCTCTCTCTCTCTCTTTCTCTCTCTCTCTCTCTCCGTCTTTCCCCACTCTTTTTTTATTCCAAATTTAGACAATTAGAAAACCATGGGAAGGAAAAAAAAAAACTATCTACCTCTCTTCATTGTGTCCCAGAAACATAGACCTATCCCTCACCAAGAAAGAGGGCTAAAATGTATAGAGAGAATTCTTCTCAAATTGAATCAAAGGAGGGTCATAAATAGGGTCTTCATACCATACCCGGGGCTACTTGCTGTTCTGTTTTATCCAAAGATCGGGGACATGCAGAAACAAAAAATATTTGCAAATTAAAGTTTAACTTATTCATACCTATTGTATGTCCACACAATTCAAGGTCTAGCCAGGATGGATTAGAATTCCCCCCCCCCAAAAAAAAAATAAGATGGGAAATTCTGAGTTATGATTTCTTAAGCACCATAGTTCATACCCAGTTCTATAACTCCCAACCTTTTGGTTGCCTTCTCATTTTTTCCTGACAACGTGTATGTCATCTCAATTGCCTACATAGGAACCATCTTGACACACTTCCTATTTTGAAAACTGTTCGAAAACCATCTCCATTTGACTTCATTCCATATACTCCATGTGCTGAAATATTCCAGGAACAAAATTTTCTGTTCTTACTGAATTTTACCTTTCATTTTTCATCCATAGACCTTTCATAACTTCACAAAATCCATGGGAGCAGCAGTATAGGAACCAAAGATACAGTCAGGGCAATTGTCTGTGGAATTTAGAAGCCAGATCACGTAGGATTGTAAACTGAGAATGAAGATTGTGTAGGAATGTCTATGGAGATTCTCAGTCATCCAGGTCATGGTTGTCCCAAAGATGCTTTTTCAGGAGGCAATCAGACTTCCTTGTTGCTGTTTTTTTCTTTGAAGACATTTCGCTTCTCATCCAAGAAGCTTCTTCAGCTCTGAATGGATGGTGGGGGATGGAAGGATTTATATTCCTTGCTGACCAGGCAATGACCAGCTGTCTGCAAGGAATATAAATCCTTCCATTCCCCACCATCCAGTCAGAGCTGAAGAAGCTTCTGGGATGAGAAGCAGAATATCTTCAAAGAAAACCAAGAAAGTCCAGTTGCCTCCAGAACGATTGGGACAATTGTGTAGGACTGCAAGAACTTCATAGCACCTCATCACCTTCAGGATCCTGCATGGGGTGGGATGGAGAAATGAAAAGCTGGGTTAATATGGACACCATACCAGGCTAGATAAACAGCTAGTGTGTGGATTTGGACAACATTATCAACATGTGAATATCAGGAGCTAAACCAGTGGTTATTAGTGTTCCTTTATTCAGTATATTAAATATGCACATATGGCTTAGATCAGTGGTTCTCAACCTTTTCTTCACCACAGATCCCCCCTTTAAATATCTTTTGTGGCCACCAACCGTGGGCATGGACCCCCAAAAGACTTAACTCAAGATTTAAATCAGGGTCCTTCAAACTTGGTCCTTTTATGACTTGTGGACTTCAGCTCCCAGAATTCCTCAGCCAGCGTGCCTGGCTGAGGAATTCTGGGAGTTGAAGTCCACAAGTCATCAAAGGGCCACGTTTGAAGACCCCTGATTTAAATCATAACATTTTTTTCAAGCCTTCACAGACCCCCTGTGATGACATTGCAGCCTCCCCCCCACCCCAGAGTTTATGGACCATAGGTTGAGAACCACCAAGTTAGATCTTTGTTTAAGGGGTCAACTGATGTGACGACACTTTTCAATCTTGTTTGGGGCAAAGTTATTGGGGATTTCCATTTATTGACGGATAAAAGTTTTGCATTTGAACAAATGCTAAACAACTTCTTGTGGCATTGAACCTCTTTTTCTCCCAATCCAGAATGCAGCTCGTACTGTCAGCGGACTTTTATTATCAGTTCCTATTGTTGCTAATATAAATGCTAGCTTTGAACACCAACCCTCCCACAATCTTCAGAACACACACGTCTCCTTCCACAGCCTTTGCCTACCATGGCAGGCCACAAAGATTAGATAAAAATGCAAAGCAGTTGTCCCCACTTGCAGAGAAAAAAATCTTTTGTTTGGGTTCTCCCCTCCCCCCACCCCCCTTATTTTTCCCTTTAAAAATATTAAATGTGTAAGAGGACAGACAGAAACAAAAGCACAGCTAATCGAACAAATTATACGAAACCTCCTTGGTGATCTTGAAATGATTCATACAAAAATATATTCCTCCTACAGATATAATAACATTATTAATTCTGTTGGCTTCTGATAACAGAAGTCAAATTATATCAATGCCATTCATTTTCCCTTTTATCCTCGGTGCATGCCCTACTGTATAGGAAATAGCAAAGCTTGAATACCACCAGGAAAAAAAAATGCTTGAATGCCACTGATGCTTGAATTAATAATAAGATGGCCAACCAAAAATTAGCTACCGGTTCTGCCAAAATGGTGCAAACTGGCTGAATCCCACCACTGGATGGGTTCAGAAAACTTGAATGGAGCTTGGGTATGGTGATGGTAAGCTTCATGTGTCCAAATAACAAGAGGCCCACATCTTGAGGTGCACAAGTCCAGTTACATAGGGCCCAGGATATCTTACTCATCCAATCTTAATAGAATAGAATAGAATAGAATAGAATAGAATAGAATAGAATAGAATAGAATGCAGAATGGAATGGAATGGAATGGAATAGAATAGAATAGAATAGAATAGAATAGAATAGAATAGAATAGAATAGAATAGAATAGAATGCAGAATGGAATGGAATGGAATGGAATGGAATGGAATGGAATGGAATGGAATGGAATAGAATAGAATAGAATAGAATAGAATAGAATAGAATAGAATATGGAATGGAATATGGAGTGGAATTTGGAATGGAATGGAATGGAATAGAATAGAATAG
>NW_015386413.1:852090-899345 GCF_001527695.2 Protobothrops mucrosquamatus
CAGCCGGAACGCGGCGGAACCGCGTTCCGGCACCTTTTTCCGGGCCGGCCGCACCGGAAATAGCCCCTCCCGCACCGGAAATAGCCCCTCCCAAATTTTACTTGCATTCCTGTTCTCTAAAGGGGCGGTCCTAGGGTTTGATGAGGGCGTGGCCAGGTTTGAGTTCCGCCACCTTTTCTCTGAGAAAAAAAGCCCTGAGAATAGAATAGAATAGAATAGAATAGAATTAGAGTAACAGAGCTGGAAAGGACCTTGGAGGTCTTCTAGTCCAGCCTTCCACTCAAGCAGGAGAATAAATTAATCTTATTAGTAGCAGTTTTGCCGGCATTGAGTATGACTTTATCTTCCAGGTATTTTGCAAATGTGACACTACATTCCCTGGAATAGTTCCTCAGTTTTCCAGAACGAACCACTCCGAACAACGCCGTGATGAGCGAGAAGAGGCGCCTCTTTCTTCTCAGCATTTCCATAGAGTATCCCTCATAATGAACTTCTGCTTATGTTCGGTCAGGCTTGCAACAACTTCTCCGTCACTTGTGCTCCTGCATAAATTGCTGGCACCACATTTGCAGGCTGGAATATAAATGAAAATGGAAACTGCTGCCAGAAACTGAGGTGGGGGGAGAGAGAGATACAAAGGGAGGGAGGGCGAAGCAAAAGAGGTAACATATATGTCCCAAAGGTCCATTTTCAAGAGGCAAGTGGACTTTCTTTGTTTTTCTTTGAAGAGGTTTCGCTTCTCAATCAAGAAGCTCCTTCAGTTTGTTCTTCTTGGATGAGAAGCGAAACGTCTTAGGGGACAAACAAACAAAATCCAGATGCCTCTTGAAAAACCACCCTTGGGACAAACCATGAGCTGAATGACTGAGAATGTCCATAGAAGTGACATCTAATGAGTCTATCGGAGGCTTGATACAACAATTTTGTAATAATAATAATAATAATAATAATAATAATAATAATAATAATAATAATAATAATACCACTTGAACAGCATTGGCATTGACAAATTCGCTATTAGTCAATTGCAAAAGGCGGCCTTACTGGGAGCTGCTTCCATCCTGTGACGATATCTGTAATACCATCAAACATCTACATTTGCCTATCCAAGTGGGCTGTAGATTTTTATTTTATTTTTTGTCACCAGCAATTGCTGCGAATCAACTGACATTATGACTTTCGCCCAACGGTATCAAAGCATGTTGATTGAAAATCAATAAAATAAATCCAACTATGCTGTTTTGAGCACATGGGATGGTGTTGTAGTGGGGGAAAACTTAATGGATGTCTCTTGTTCTATTTTTTACCATTGTTGGTATGTCTTTCTCACGTATTATAATCAGAACGCCAGACTTAAAGTAGTATTCACCTCTGATAGGTAAGCTTATTAAGCAAACTGTAATTAGAATGTCAGCGAAGGATTACAGGAAAATACACAACTGGGTGTCGCAACTGTTTCCTTCTTCACCACCACCTTGTGTGTGATTCTAGGTAATAAGAAGCCTCAAAGTAAACAAACTCATCTCCACTGTTACAGGCAGGATGTGATAGAGGAGAGGACAGGTCTTGCCAATTAATCCGTTCTTTAGATATTGAAATTTCATGCTGTTTTTAATGGGAAGGTTTATATCTCCATTCTGAATATGCCGCGAGCAATAAATCAATTTCGTTGAAACGTGCGGCACGAAGACTACAGATTTCTTATTGAGATCAATGCTGCGGCGTATGAATCCATCATAAAGGCAGTTAGACGGGTGCGGGCACAAAGGGACTCCTGATTTAGTCACTGAATTTATATCCTGCGCTGACTTCCTCTATGGAGTTCTGTCACTTGAACATCAGCCCCTATTCATTGAGAAAGAATAGGGATTTTTTATTATTTTTATTATTGCTGTTATTATTATTATTATTATTATTATTATTATTATTATTACTATTATTATAGAATAGAACAGAACACAATACAATACAATACAATACAATAGAGCAGAGCTGAGCAGAAATAGAGTAGAGTAGAGTAGAGTAGAGTAGAGTAGAGTAGAGTAGAGTAGAGTAGAGTAGAGTAGAGCAGAGCAGAGCAGAGCAGGGTAGGGTAGAGTAGGGTAGAGTAAGGTAGGGTAGGATAGGGTAGAGTAGAGTATTTGAATGAAGAATAGAGTAGAATAGAATAGAATAGAATAGAATAGAATAGAATAGAATAGAATAGAATAGAATAGAATAGAATAGAATAGAACATCACTTATATACCGCTTCACAGTGTTTTACATCCCTCTCTAAGCAGTTTACACAGTCAGCCTGTTGCCCATCCCCAAATATTCTGGGTCCTCATTTTACCGACCTCAGAAGGATGAAAGGCTGAGTCAACCTTGACCAGATCAGGATCAAACTTCCGCCACCACGGCTCTTAGTTGCACTTAGTTGCATTGCGTAGTTGCAGGGTGCTCTCTGCTGTTTGAGATAAAATAGTTTAACCCTTCCTCAGTAGAAATATTTACTGGGTCAGTTTGTCACAATGGTCCAATATGGGCCCCTGAAGCCTTACAAAGAAGTCCCTAGACATTATTCAGGATAATAATAATAATAATAATAATAATAATAATAATAATAATAATAATAATAATAATAATAATAATAATAATAATAATAATAATAATAATAATAATAATAATAATAATAATAATAATAATAATAATAATAAAAGTTGGAAGGGACCTTGGAGGTCATCTAGTCCAACCCCCTGCTCAGGCAGGAAACCCTAGACCATTTCGGACAAATGGCTGTCCAGTCCTTTCTTAAAAACTTCCAGTGTTGGAGCATTCACAGCTTCTGGAGGCAGGTTGTTCCACTGGTTAATTGTTCTAACTGTCAGGAAGTTTCTCCTTAGTTCTAGGTTGCTTCTCTCCTTGATTAGTTTCCATCCTTTGCTTCTTGTCCTGCCTTCAGGCGCTTTGGAGAAGAGCTTGACTCCCTCTTCTTTGTGGCAGCCCCTGAGATATTGGAACGCTGCTATCATGTCCCCCCTCGTCCTTCTCTTCGTTAAACTAGACATACCCAAATCCATCAACCATTTTACCATTGGTAATAAAAACAAGTAAACATGATGTATCTCCACTGAGTCCATCTATAGCAGATTATCATTGCATGTAAGTCCTAGATGATATGTGAGAACCTAACCTAAAATATTGCTATTAACATGTATACGAAATGTAATTAACTCATTTGATATAATTACAGAAATTTCACAGTCAGCTGTGACTTAGTAAGCAGCCACAATCCTTCAAGGCGCTCTCCTGTTGGAGCCAGCTGATTCACCATCATTACATTTTATTGCTATACAGGTAGGTCAGCCACCACGGCTAATGAGATTTCTGTATTTACAGCCTCAATGCTCGATTGTACAGGTAAAATTAATACATTAATAAATCTGGGGAGAAAAGATTTGGAAGGAAAAGATTTCTCCATATAGCTACGTTCCCCCAACACTCAATACATAGCGCTGTGATCCAATTAAACATCTGGATTCATAGATGTTAAGCCACAGAGCAAGGCAGCTGCATCATTTTAGAAACTTATAGGGTTATTTCAGCTAACTTGGAAAAAAAATGCTTTCAAATGAGCACCTTTTTGTCTTTTTGGTAGGATGGTGTGTGTGTATATATATATATATATGCATATGTATGTGTATGTATATATACATACAGTGATGGAATTCAAATACCTGAACAACCAGTTCTCTTATTTGATGCAGGCCTGGGCCTCTGAGGCCTAGAACGGACTTCCGGAGTGGCATCCATGCACTTCCGGAAGGCCATTTTAAGCCTGGGAGTCCTCCGAGGCCCAGAACGGACTTCCAGAAGTGGCATCCATGCACTTCTGGTGGGCCATTTTAAGCCTGGGAGTCCTCCGAGGCCTAGAACAGATTTCCAGAAGTGGCATCCACTCACTTCTGGTGGGCCGTTCTAGGCCTGGGAGGCCTCCTCCAGGCCTCCAAGTCCTAGACTGGAGTTCTGGAAGCCAGCTGATTCTCTGAATGCAGCAAAAGTTAGCTACCGGTTCTACCAAACCAGTGCAAAGTGGCTGAATCTCACCACTGTACACACACACACACACACACACACACACACATTCACACACACATATACTATAGTCACATTCCTGGGTTCAGATTTTTTGGTGGTTAAGTTGGACTGTAGGAAAAGACCACCCCAATTCATTGTTGGGGTGGATTGTTCACCTTCCAAAATGAGTTTTGCACCCATTTTACAACCTTTTCTGCCACAGCTGCACTTGCTAAGGGGATCAACACAGTCATTAAAGAAATCTGGCTTTCCCCATTGACTTTGCTGGTTATAAATGGGGATCACGTGGCCCTGGGACAGGTCGCAAATAGCATCCTTATGATCCCAGGATGCTGCAGCCATCGTAAATACAGACCAGTTGCCAAGGACCCTGGGGATAGTAGAATGTTCTATTCTATTCTATTCTATTCTATTCTATTCTATTCTATTCTATTCTATTCCATTCCATTCCATTCCATTCCATTCCATTCCATTCCATTCCATTCCATTCTATTCTATTCTTTTCTATTCCCATTCTGTTCCGTTCCGTTCCGTTCCATTCCATTCCGTTCCATTCTATTCTATTCTATTCCATTCCGTTCCATTCCATTCCATTCCATTCCATATTTTCTATTCTATTCTATTCTATTCTATTCTATTCCATTCCATTCCATTCCATTCCATTCCATTCCATTCTATTCTATTATATTCTATTCTATCCCCATTCTGTTCCGTTCCGTTCCGTTCTGTTCCATTCCATTCCGTTCCATTCTGTTCTGTTCTGTTCTGTTCCGTTCCGTTCCATTCCATTCCATATATTCTATTCTATTCTATTCTATTCTATTCTATTCTATTCTATTCTATTCTATTCTATTCCATTCCATTCCATTCCCATTCCATTCCATTCTTATGAACTGTTCACCTTCCACACATTATATACCCTTAAACAATGTCCATTCTTTTTAAAAGCACTGGCCACTGTTTCTCAATTTACTGCAAGTTATTTACACTGCAAGAGCTGAATATAAATTCCAAAACAAGCCAGCCGATTCGGAAAGGTGGATGCTTCTCTCACTTGCATTTGTTTGCCTGATAGTTTTATGTGGCGAAGAAAAGAGAACTATTTCCCTTTCTGTTAGCAGAGCTATGTCATTATCAAACCAGATTCCATAAAAATTGGAAGCGTAACTTCGTTTTTAATAGACACATATAATCGAACACTTTTATTTAGTGGAGAACAGAAGCAAAAATCCTGCGAAAGATCATTTCTAACTTCAAATAGGTGTGTGTGTGTGTGTGTGTGTGTGTGTGTGTGTGTGTGTGTGTTAAGTAATATTTGCCCTTTGCTTAATGGTACCAAATAATTTCAATATTGTGCATGTCCCTTTTCTGTACTGACTGGAGACGTAATTAATTCTTTTCTGGTGTTTTCTCCAGCAATTGTTTTGGTACTTTAGCAGGAATGCGAAAGAAATACATTCAGTTCACATTTTAATGCGGAGCCACTTAATTTACACTTCTTGAACCAATATGCAATATGCAATAACCAAAATAGGCTTATACTTCAATTTTACCATTTTTCCCCCCCCAATGCTATGAGCGGGACTCAAAAATGTATTAAAATGCATACATTAGAGAAAATAACCCACCAGAAAGATATTTATATTAGAAGAAAATGATGCCACAGATGTGTATTTTAGGAAACAAATTGTCTACAGAATTAATAGAATAGGAGAAATATCTGCTGTGGTGTAAAAAAACAAAACAGAGACGTACAGCTCTGATCATGCGAAGTATTAGTACCACTTTATAAAACCCTAGTGCAGTGGTGGCAAACCTATGGCACGGGTGCCAGAGGCGGCACTCGGAGCCCTCTCTGTGGGCACATGTGCTGTTGCCCCAGCCTTGCCTCCTCCCACGACCCCCTCCTCTCCAGCAGCCCCACTGAAGGAGACACGCCCTCCAGCGTGGCCCACGCGGAGCAGCGCAGCCAAGGACATGGCAGCCACGCAGCGTAGACAAGACTCTGCCCTCACACCCCATTGTGCACAGTTGATGCTGCAGTGCGCGGGCAGAGGGTGTGGCTGCCATAGCACTGCTGGGCTGCCTGGGCGATCTGTGGTGGGCCCTGGAGGCGGTGAGTGGTCCTGTGAGCAGATGGGGGGATGGGAGGCAGAGCGGGGGCGGGCAGGGTGGTGGAGCAGGGGCAGGGCCAGTTTTGGGGCACTCGGTCTCTAAAAGATTCGCCATCACTGCCCTAGTGAGACCACACCAGGAATACTGCAGCCAATTTTGGTCACCATTCTACAAAAAAGATGTTGAGAGTTTGGAAAAAGTTCAGAGAAGAGCAACTAAGATGATCCACGGCCTGGAGACTAAAACATACGAAGAACGGCTGCAGGACTTGGGTTTGGCTAGTCTACAGAAAAGAAGGACTAGGTGTGACATGTGATATATCCCTATATATCTATATATCTGTTCCCCAGTTTAGCCTGCAGACTATTTGCTACAGATTCAAATAACTGCTTCAGATACCTACTGCTATTGACACACCCAATGTAAGCCGACTAACTTGGAGGTAAGATCCTAGAAATTAGCGCAAAGAAAAATGACTCACTCACTGCTATTAAGAGCTTTCAGCAGTCAAACAAGGGCTGTCAGACCCATCCTTCTGTGCCTCTAATTTCAAAAAAGAGGGCTGTGTTTCCACGATGTGAGAGAAAGAGAAGGAAAAGGAGAAACGTGGCTTATTTTAGCTTGCCAATTGTGTCCTGTGATGTCAGTCCCGGTTCTGTTTGTCGCCGCGCAAAGGCACACGGCAGACGGTAAGTCACTGAAGCGATCCACCTCTCCCCAAGAGAGCCTTCAGAAAGCAGAGAATTGATTTTTCCCATCAGAATGTGAGTCAGGCCTGCAAACCTATCAAGAACTTATGATTCCCTATATTTAATTCTCCACGGTGCACAGTACAGTAAGTTGTTTGCCAAGTTTCTTTAGGAATAGATTAGGGGGAAATGAATGTCTTTAACCCCTGTCTTAAGAACAAATAACCAGCAGAAAGAGTTGAGTAAGCTTTTGGGCTTCCTAGAGAAAATTTCCTGTATGAAAATATACTTTCCGCCACCACCATTTCCAAGACAGCTGTTATTAACACCCAGCTATCGGCGACACGCTGGTGTGCATTACAGAACCAACTGATTAAACAATAGGGAGATCTAACTATATTGGATATATGTAATCAGACTGAAGGAAGCAAAATAGGGAGGAAGAAGGGAAAGAGAAAAGAGAAATAGAGATTTAAGGGTATCAAACAGTAGGAAGCCAGATTGGAATGGGGGGGGGGGGAAAAACACCCACAAAATTGAAAAAATGCATATTTCATATTGTTCAACTTCTTAATGGCAAACTTAGATCAGCCCCTGCCAAGGCTGAAATGGTTAGAAGTCTATGTTTAAGCATTCATTCAAATCAAAGGCATTGAATCTGAAAGAAAGAAAGGAAGGAAGGAAGGAAGGAAGGAAGGAAGGAAGGAAGGAAGGAAGGAAAGGAAGGAAGGAAGGAAGGAAGGAAGGAAGGAAGGAAGGAAGGAAGGAAGGAAGGAAGGAAGGAAGGAAGGAAGGAAGGAAGGAAGGAGAGAATTATTCCATAGAAAAAAGGATGGAAGGCACAACTGTATGTTTTCTTCTCTTTTCATTCTTTTTCTTTCTTTCTTTTTCCTATTTTCTCTCTTTTTTGTCACTTATACTTTTATTGTACTGAGAATTTTTAATAATGATTTTTTTTTAAAAAAAGAGAAACATGGATGAAGGTCAATAAATTTACATGCTCCCCAAAGTGGAAGCTGTCTCAGTTAAAAAAAAAAAAAAAGGCAAGAAGCCAGAGATGGAAATTAACCAACGAGAGAAGTAACCTAGAACTAAGGAGAAATTTCCTGACAGTGAGAACAATCAACCAGTAGAATTGCTTGTCTTCAAAAGTTGTGGGTTCTGGAGGGTTTTAAGAAGAGATTGGACAAACATTTATCTGAAATGTTATAGGGTCTCCTGTTGGAGCAGAGATTTGGACTAGAAGACCTCTAAGGTCCCTTCTAACTCTGGTGATGTTCTATGTTAATACTTGGATGGGAGATACCTGTATATGGGTACCAGAAGGTCAGCTGGTAGAATAAGAATAAGCGATCCTCCATGCTAATTCTTCCAAACCGCCTATGATTTTCAGAGATGTACTGTATGATCAAATCCTGAATACATTGTGAATATGCAAAATCTCCTCCTAAAGAATTGGGAAAGCTAAGTGTGGGGTGAACCCATTAGGAAGGAGAAGAGGGAAGAGTTTGGGGGGGGGGAAATTTGATGGGAAAGAACAGACTGAGAAGTAGAAAATGGAGAGATGCTTAGAAGAGAAGCAGATCAGAGCAAAAAGCAAAGAGCAGTTGAGCATGAAAGCAAAGGGAAGCCCTCAAACAGAGAAGTCATGTGTGAAGAGGCCAAGATAATTGCTCCAAGCCAAAATCCAGCGGCAATAGACTAGGAATATGATCATGCTTCACCCAACAGTGGCGATACTCAGCTATGCAATTAGGAGAAACATACCAAATTATTTTTATTTAGTATGCGTTGCTAGACTTTTCATGCTCTCGAGCTTTCAGCAAGTAAAAAGGGATGCTTTGCAGACAACAATTCGCAAGGAACAATGTCCGGCAACAATCTTTGCTGGAGAAAGAAGGCCCGAGCTGACCCAGAGGGGAAACAAGAGTCAGATGGAATTCTAACCGGTGCTTTCCTCTCTGCTAAACCTGTTGGAGATTCTCCTGCAAAGCTCCAGGCTGCTGGGAACTCAAGTCGAGACATCTGTGTGCAACACATAGCAGACAAGTGGCTGGTAGCTGAGCCATCTGCCCAAATTGGCTACCTGCAAGTTCTTTGACTTTGGAAGGAAGACTTGGCAGGCAGTTTATGCACTCAAGCAAGAAGGAAGGAAGGAAGGAAGGAAGGAAGGAAGGAAGGAAGGAAGGAAGGAAGGAAGGAAGGGGAAAGGAGGAAGATGAGGAGGAGGAGGAGGAGGAGGAAAGGAAGGAAGGAAGGAAGGAAGGAAAGGAGGAGGGAGAGAGAGGGAAGGAAGGAAGAGAGGAGGAGGAGGAAGAGGAGGAAAGGAAGGGGAGGAGGAAGAGGACGAGAAGGAATAGGAGGAAGGGAGAGAGAGAAGGAAAGCAGGAGGAGGAAGAGGAAGGAAGGAAGGGAGGGAGGGAGGGAGGGAGGGAAGGGAGGAGGAGGGAGAGGAGGGAGGGAAGATAGGAAAGAAGGGAAGGAGGAGGAGAAAGAGAGATAGAGAGAGGGAAGGAGAAGGAAGGAAGAAAGGAAGGAAGGAAAAAAGGAAAGAAGGAAGGAAGGAAGGAAGGAAGGAAGGAAGGAAGGAAAGGAGGAGAGAGAGATAGGGAAGGAAGAGAGGAGGAGGAGGAAGGGGAGGAAAGGAAGGGGAGGAGGAAGAGGACGAGGAGGAAGAGGAGGAAGGGAGAGAGAGAAGGAAAGCAGGAGGAGGAAGAGGAAGGAAGGGAGGGAGGGAGGGAGGGAGGGAAGGGAGGAGGAGGGAGAGGAGGAAGGGAGGGAAGGAAGGAAAGAAGGGAAGGAGGAGGAGGAAGAGAGATAGAGAGAGGGAAGGAGAAGGAAGGAAGGAAAGAAGGAAAGAAGGAAGGAAGGAAGGAAGGAAGGAAGGAAGGAAGGAAAGAAGGAAAGAAGGAAAGAAGGAAAGAAGGAAGGAAGGAAGGAAGGAAGGAAGGAAGGAAGGAAGGAAGGAAGGAAGGAAGGAAGGAATTTTTTTCATAAGTGCTTTTTCCAATAGCCATTCACATTTTACCCATTTTTTTAAAGTTATCAACAGTTCTGAATACTCTTAGCAAGAAGGGATGAAACTGCTTAAGCAAGAAAAGAAGTGAAATGAAAGTCACTCGTTCGAGTTGGCTATAGCTTATTCATGCCATCTGCTAGCTTCGGAACCAGATGCAAAGGAATAACCACAACAATTATAACAGTAGAAATAAAGTGTGTAATTCAGGGTGAAATTTGGGGGTAGGGGGGGCTTCCTGAAGCCATCCTTTTGGCGTGCTACAGCCTAAATCTTCAGAGAAAGCGCTTTAGACTTTTAAATTTAAACAGTATGAAAAGGAATTGGAACTGTTGGTGACAACAGTGTTCCCAAACCTGGGAAAAAATATGGTTAAATTGGAAAGGATGGAGAAACGTTTGTGAGTTGCTCACACTAACAAGGTTGGGAAGCCTACAGTCCTTCAGGCCTCATTACCCACTGATTCCCACCAGGTTCCATTAATGATGATTGAACAAGAGCCCAAAAACTTCTGGAATCTTTTTTAGTTGCTTATCTGCAATCTGTAGGACACATTTATCTGTTGGGAAATTACATGATTGTAAAGGTAAGTCAACCCATAGACCGTTAGTAATACTTCTGGAAGGGGAAAAAAAAACAGTTTTTACTTATTCTTGAAGTTGTTGTAGTTGTTCTGGTGCAGCTAGTCTTAAACATCCAGATAATTCCAGAATTAAGATTGTTGTTGTTAATTACGAAGTTGTGTCCGACCCATCGCAACCCCATGGACAATGTTCCTCCAGGCCTTCCTGTCCTCTACCATCTTCTGGAGTCCATTTAAGCTCACGCCTCCTCCTTCAGGGACTCCATCCAGCCACCTCCTTCTCTGTCGTCCCCTTCTTCTCTTGCCTTCCATCTTTCCCAGCATCAGGCTCTTCTCCAGTGAGTTCTTCCTTCTCATTAGGTGGCCAAAGTACTTGAGTTTCAACTTCAGGATCTGGCCTTCTAAAGAGCAGTCAGGGTTGATCTCCTCTAGGACTGACCGGTTGGATCGCCTTGCAGTCCAGGGGACTCGCAGGAGTCTTCTCCAGCACCAGAGTTCAAAGGCATCCATTCTTTGGTGCTCAGCCTTTTTTATGGTCCAACTTTCACAGCCCTACCTTGCCACTGGGAAAACCATGGCCTTGACTATACGCACTTTTATTGGCAGGGTGACATCTCTGCTTTTTAGTATGCTGTCTAGATTTTGCCATAGCTTTCCTCCCCAGGAGCAAGCGTCTTCTAATTTCTTGGCTGCAGTCCCCATCTGCGGTGATCTTGGAGCCCAGGAAGATAAAATGAAAGAATTAAGATTATCTGCAAGCAATTGCTTCCTTTAAGAGTTTGTTGCAGAATAGTGTCTTCATCGTCATAGGAACCGATAAAAACTCAAAGTTTACCTTATTGCAGTGAGATTGTTATAGGCCTAACAATGCGTAAAGAAAACCTTGAAATACAATGAAGGGATGGATTGTAAATGCACACTTGGAATTTTGTGGGACACAGGGAATCAGTTAGGGAAGGGAAAAAAAGAAAACACATCCTCACATTCATTTTATTTTCCAAATGGTAAAGCCTCTGTTCTCCAGGTCCACAGATCATTTGGAAATGTTAAGGTTAATGATGGGAGAACAAGGAGAAGGAGAAAGAGAAAGGTAAAGGGAAGAAAAAGGGGAAGGAAGGAAAGGAAAGATAAAAGAGGAAGGGAAGGGAGATAAAAGACCAGAGGAGAGGAGACAGAGACACATACACAGAGAGAGAGATGTACACACACATACAGAGAGATAGTGAGACAGAGAAAGAGAGAGAGACACAGAGAGAGACATACAGATGGAGGGGGAGAGAGATGCACACACAGAGAGATAGACAGAAAGAAAAAGAGACAGAGAAAGAAAGTGTGAGAGACAGAGAGAGATAGAGTGAAAGAAAGAGAGAAAGAGTGTGTGTGAGAGACAGAGAGATAGGGAAAGAGCGAGAGACAGAGAGATAAAGATTGATAGAGACACAGAGTGAGAAAGTGTGTGAGAGAGAAAGATTGAGAGAGATAGACAGAGAGAGAGAGAGAGAGAGAGAGAGATATTTTGAGAGAGAGAGAGAGAAAAGAGATAGAGAGGTAAGAGAAAGGAAAGAGAGAGGAGAGGAGAGGAGAAATAAAAGAGGAAGGAAAGAGAAGGGAGATAAAATACAAGGAAAGGAAAGGAAAGGAGAGGAAAGGAGAGGAGAGGAGAGGAGAGGAAAGGAAAGGAAAGGAAAGGAAAGGAAAAAGAGGAAGGGAAGGAAAGGAAAGATAAAAGAGGAAGGGAAGAGTGATAAAAGATGAAAGGAGAGGAGAGATAAAAAAGGAAGGAAAGAGAAGTGAGATAAAATACAAGGAAAGGAAAGGAAAGGAAAGGAAAGGAAAGGAAAGGAAAGGAAAGGAAAGGCTGGAGAAACAAGGAGAAAATGTTTTCTACGGAGTACAAATAGAATGCCACAGATGTTGTCGGCCGGATAAAATGTCCAGCCTGAAATGACACTTTCTGAAGCAGCAATAAGAACAAAATGACAGGATTCTCAGCTGAACAATGAAACAGCCCATCTGAAGAGCAAAATGACAGCTTGCCAGCTCGGCTGAAAACACCTCCAGGTTTGGAATGATAGTTTCCACCGTGGAACGCTGGTGGCAAAATTGTACGGAGACAGCCGATGGGCAGCAGGTAATGACAATAGCAGAATGGCGTTTGCCATGCAGGATCTCTGTGTAATCAACCTTCTAAAGGTAACATGACAGTGTCAGGACGAGAGTCACAACCCCCGTGGTCATCCAGATGAAATAACAGTTGTCTGAACAGTCAGAGTGGAGTCCACCATTATTACTGTTATTCTTTTTTTTTTCTCGTCTTCTTCCTTATAATGGAAACTGGCCTTTGCTTTTTCCACCACGCCCTTTCAAATTCTCTTGAACTCTCTGGTTAGTTTTTTCTCTCTCTCCATGGTCCTAATGAGGTCGTTTTTCCCTCAAAGGATCAAGCTACAGGAGTAGCTAAAATTGTGAAAACCTTTTGGGAAAAGTGTATTTTTGAGGTTTGATGGCTGATAACACCACTTTTTTTTGGAGTGGTACCATAAAATTATATATCGATGGAAAAATAATTTAATCGAGAACGTAATGCAACAAAGTTTCTTCAATTATCTCTACTGTATTCCATGAAAGGTTGTAGCCAAATAACCAGAAAAAGCAAGCACAACTTGCTTAGGTTGATATATGGTAGCTTTCCTTCATTGTAGCCAATGAGCATGAGTGTTTAGAGAGCCAATCAGGTGTCATCTTGTTTTGGCCATGAGCCAATCAGATCACAGTAGGAGTCAGTTATCGGTGTCATGTATTGAAGCTGAGAGGAGGACATTTGTCAGTGTGTTATGTGATCGCTTATCAAGTTGGTTGGGGTTTTTTTTGTGTTCTTTCATTTACTGAGCTTGTAAAATGTAATAAAATTAAAGTCATGGTGCAAAGAGTTGACTGGTCACCCAGAAAATGATGTAAAATAGTAATTATTAAGTGAACAAGGCTACAGTTATAAAGAAATTAGAAGAAAAATGGGTGGAAGCTTAACCAAAGGTAGTATTTCTACTGTACACTTTTCCCAAAAGGTTTCCACCATTTTGGCCACGACTGTAATATTTCTTCCGCTAGAACCACCTTTCCATTTGGTCTTGACTATTTGCTAGACATACCAATTTGTCCTCCAGACCACAATAGAGAATAGAAGGACCCCATCCTCTCTGTGACAACTGCTCAAGTACTGAAATACTACTATGATAATCAGCACCCGTCCTTCTCATCATTAGAATAGACAAACCTTGTCCCATAAATCATTCACCATATCTTCTAGCCTTCAGCTTCTTCATCATCTTTGTTCTTCTTCTTTTCACTTTTTATAGAGTCTCAACATTTTTTTTTGTTTGTGTATATTGTGGCAGTTCAATTTTGTAGCCTTTGTTCCTTCCCAAATGAGCTCAAAATAAGTAATTTTAACATACTGATACACCTATAATAACCCCCCCCCCAAATTAATATGTCCAGTTGTTATTTTGTTTTTGTTTTTAATTCAGTCTGGGATATTGTAATCAAAACCTACGGTATCTAGAGTTGCATTTCTGGCTAGAGAAGGGATACTAGAAACCTTAACTTAGTAGTAGTAGTAGTAGTAGTAGTAGTAGTAGTAGTAGTAGTAGTAGTAGTAATAATAATAATAATAATAATAATAATAATAATAATAATAATAATAATAATAATAATAATAATAATAATAATAATAATAATAATAATAATAATAAAGTTGGAAGGGACCTTGGAGGTCATCTAGTCCAACCCCCTGCTCAGGCAGGAAACCCTATACCATTTCGGACAAATGGCTGTCCAGTCTCTTCTTTAAAACTTCCAGTGTTGGAGCATTCACCGCTTCTGGAGGCAGGTTGTTCCACTGGTTAATTGTTCTAACTGTCAGGAAGTTTCTCCTTAGTTCTAGGTTGCTTCTCTCCTTGCTTAGTTTCCACCCGTTGCTTCTTGTCCTGCCTTCAGGGGCCTTGGAGAATAGCTTGACTCCCTCTTCTTTGGGGCAGCCCCTGAGATATTGGAATACTGCTATCATGTCCCCCCTCATCCTTCTCTTCGTTAAACTAGACATACCCAATTCCAACAGTTATCATTGCAAACCTTCATTTTTCCTAATCTGGTAATACAGTTTTCCAATTTTTTTTAAAAAAAAAATCTATACCAAAGGAACGCAGTAAAGGAAGCTCCTTAAAAAAATGCATATTATGAAAAATGGAAGCAGCTTTCCATGGGAACTTTTAAAGCAAATTTTCAAAATGGTGTTGCAACCGAAAAAGAAAAAAATTGAATGTGAAATTTTAAAAATGAAAAGCAGAGTAAACCTTCCTATCGGCACGATGGATGTTGCAACCGCATCGGTCATTTTAACAGGCTTAACGTTCTCGACAAGTCTTTTGAAGGGAGGAGAGCAAAAATTTAAAACAAGTCACCAATTAAGGGAGAGTCAAAATGTTGACACCAAGTAGGCAACATAAACACGGGAAGACGGTAATTTCATTCTATTCAAAACATAAACATAAAATCAGTAGCTGAGTATATCGCTAACGTACCTCACCGTAAGCAGATTCAGCATAAAATAATCCTCAAGCTTTTAAAATAACCCCGTAATATACTCTTTCGCTACCTGTTTTCTCTTTGGATTATAAACAAAAATGGGAACTGTCAAAAGCTCTTCTGATTGCAAATGCAAAAGCAATCAACTGGATGCTCCATAGGATGCCAGGACTAAAAGCGGTCTTAATTGGGATCGCCATGAATATATCTGGAGAGGCCGCAGAGATTGTTCTATAATAACGGCTAAAGGTATGAGACACGAGATGGAGAACAATGTTTCCAAGATTACTCTGAAACACTTGCCAGCAGTTATAGAAAAGCTGTCTAAAGCACAGACAGTCAGATAATCAGCCAAAGAGAGGAGAAAAATCATATCTTCCATCTTCAACCTCTCGACGTAAGTGGCAGAGATAAAGAGAAAAGAAATCAGAGTGAAAAGGCTGCATTTCGCAAAGAGAAAAGTTCCTTTTTTTAATCTTTGAGAGAATAAGTCAGCCATAACTTGATAGCCAGGACAGTTTTAGAATGGTCAAACAAGTTTAAATAGACATTTAAATGTCTGCCTGTGTAGAGTCTTAAAACAATCTCAGATATATCTTTAATATCAACCCTAACCCCTACCACTAAGTTGGTAAACCTAGATCTAGGTCAGGGGTAGGCCACCTTGGCTTTTTTATGACTCTTGGACTTCAACTCCCAGAATTCCTGAGCCAGCATGGCTCAGCTTGGAAACCTCTCCTTTTCCCCTCAGCATGGCTGGCTCAGGAATTCTGGGAGTTGAAGTCCACGAGTCATAAAAGAGCCAAGGTTGCCTATCCCTGGTCTAGGTAATAGCAGATGAGATAACAGATGTGATTCATGTATAACAGGATCACAGAAAAACAGAGTTGGAAGGGACCTTGGAGGTCTTTTAGTCCTGGTCTTTTTAAAAAATCTCCAGTGATGGAGCACCCACAATTTCTGGAGGCAGGCTGTTCCACTGGTTAATTGTCTTCACTGTCAGGAAGTTTCTCCTTAATTCCAGGTTGCTTCTCTCTTTGGTCAGTTTCCAACCATTGTTTCTCGTCCTTCCCTCTGGTGTTTTGGAGAATAGGTTGACCCCTTCTTCTTTTATATAATAATAATAATAATAATAATAATAATAATAATAATAATAATAATAATAATAATAATAATAATAATAATAATAATAATAATAATAATAATAATAATAATAAAAAAGTTGGAAGGAACCTTGGAGGTCATCTAGTCCAACCCCCTGCTCAGGCAGGAAACCATATACCATTTTGGACAAATGGCTGTCCAGTTTCTTCTTAAAAACTTTCAGTGTTGGCACATTCACTGCTTCTGGAGACAGGTTGTTCCACTGGTTAATTGTTCTAACTGTCAGGAAGTTTCTCCTTAGTTCCAGGTTGCTTCTCTCTTTGGTTAGTTTCCACCCATTGCTCCTTGTCCTGCCTTCAGGTGCTTTGGAAAATAGCTTGACTCCCTCTTTTTTGGGGCAGCCTCTCAAATACTGGAACGCTGCTATCATGTCGTCCCTGTTTCTTCTTTTCTTTAGACTAGCCAAACCCAAGTCCTGCAGCTGGGATATGCTGAGATATGATCTCATTGTTGCCTTCACAACAAAGTTTTCCTTATCCTTACCTAGCATGGTATCTTAAATGTCTTCTTCAGCAACTCTTCGGTTCATTCTGTTGTTGTTGTTATTGTTTTCACCAACCATTGGACCTGGGTAGACTCATAATTCAAGTTTTCAGTTTCAGCAGTTCTTGTTAACTCAAGCTGCTCCTTAACTACTCATGTAGCTTCTATGCCAATAGTCAAATGTCTACATTCTAAGCTCTTTCTTTATAAAATAATTGTCATAGCAAGAAAGCCATCCAAGCATTAAGCTTTAATATGTTTCGTGTCATTATTATCTGCTTAAAAGTACTGAAAATCACATTGTTATCACTATTTCTCTCAGTCCTTCCTTTTCAGCTGCTTCATTAACCACATGATACTTAACATTTTTTTCGCCATTTCCTTTTCAGCTCTGTATCCTGAATAGGTGCCTGAGAAGAGTTAGCCCTGACATTAGTATATTTTGTCAAACCAAATTATACCTGAACTGATAAAGCCATCCAGAAAGGTAGCAGTTAACTGAAGAATCACCCTTCCAGGTAAGGCCCATGGTCTCAAATTGGCTGCCAATGGTAGGATCCTGGCTCTGTATTCAATGCACCATGGCAGCAAATAAGCCAGAGCTACCAGGTTATCTGTTGCATGCCACCCCAGCATTGCTAACATAAATGCAGAATGAGCAGTCAGGTTTGGTGCAAGTCCTTTCGGAAAATGGGACAATGAGTAAAATTGTACTATACCATACGGCCCTCCAAGAAAGAATGGAATGGTATGGAACAGAACAGAATAGAATAAATATTGGAATGAAGAATAGAATAGAATAGAATAGAATAGAATAGAATAGAATAGAATAGAATAGAATAGAATAGAACTGGAAGGGACATTGGAGGTCTTCTAGTCTAGCCCCCTCTTGCTTGTCCAATCTCCTGCTCAAGCAGCAGACTCTATACCATTTTGGACAAATGGCTATCCAGTCTCTTCTTAAAAACTTCCAGTGTTGGAGCATTCACCGCTTCTGGTGGCAGGTTGTTCCACTGATTAATTGTTCTAACTGTCAGTAAATTTCTCCTTAGTTCTAGGTTGCTTCTCTCTTTGATTAGTTTCCATCGTTGCTTCTTGTCCTGCCTACCACTCTATTCAGGTGGTTTGAAGAATGGAATGGAATAGAATAGAATAGAATAGAATAGAATAGAATAGAATAGAATGGAATGGAATGGAATGGAATGGAATGGAATGGAATGGAATGGAATAGAATAGAATAGAATAGAATAGAATAGAATGGAATGGAATGGAATGGAATGGAATGGAATGGAATGGAATGGAATAGAATAGAATAGAATAGAATAGAATAGAATAATAGAATAGAATAGAATAGAATAGAATAGAATAGAATAGAATAGAATAGAATAGAATACTTTATTTGGCCAAATGTGGTTAGACACACAAAGAATTTGTCTCCAGTGCACAAGCTCTCAGCATACATGCAAAGCAGCAGCATAATGATAATCATAATAATTATACCAATAAGTGGGGGTAGTAGAACTCAGATGAGAAGGATAAGGATAATACTACAGTCACACAGCCCGGTGGCCAAGCCTGTAGTGGGCTGCAGCCCACAGGTTGGAGACTCCTGTGTTAAATGATGAAGCTTAATAGAGAGAAGTATAAAGTCTCCCATGGGATTAGAACAATGAAAGATACAAGGGTGGGATGCCTTGGCAGTAATACATGTGAAAAATGGCTCTGGATTTTCTAGTAAAACATAAGCTGAACCTCAGTCAATAAGGATGCTGATGCCAGAAAAACACCTTATTTTGGGATGCAGGAACCACAAGCGAGAGTTCTGGATGCACAAAGGAGTCGTCTCATTTTTAATCAGCCTTGATCAGTTCCTCCTGAATCCTGCATCTACTTCTGAGTCCCACCATCTGAATAGAAGAGCAACTAAGATGATCCAAGACCCGGAGACTAAAACATGAAGAATGGCAGCAGGACTTGGGTTTGGCTAGTCTAAAGAAAAGAAGAAACAGGGGTGACATGATAGCAGTGTTCCAGTATCTGAGGGGCTGCCACAAGGAAGAGGGGGTCAAATTATTCTCCAAAGCACCAGAAGGCGGGATGAGAAACAATGGTTGGAAACTGATCAAAGAGAGAAGCAACCTGGAACTAAGGAGAAACTTCCTGGCATTGAGGACAATTAACCAGTGGAACAGCTGGCCTCCAGAAATCATGGGCGCTCCATCACTGGAGATTTTTAAGACGAGACTGGACAGTCACTTGTGTGAAATGGTATAGGGCAGTGATGGCAAACCTTTTAGAGACCAAGTGCCCAAACTGCAACCCAAAATCCACTTATTTATCATCGGGTGCTGGGTGGGCATGGCCCATTGGGTGGGCATAGTTTCAGTGATAACGACAGACTGGGTGGGAATAAAAAGTTCAATCAATCAATTCCAACTTTGCGAGATCTTTTTTTTTTCCTGCGAGAAGTTGAAATTGATTGATTGATTGATTGAACCTTTTTTTTTTTTTTGCACACGGCGGCGGAGGCCTAAAGCGAAAAGTTTTTATAAAACCCAGCTGAAGGCCTAGGACTGGGGCAACAGTGTGCGTGCCCACAGAGAGGGCTCTGCGTGCCACCTATGGCATGCGTGCCACAGGTTTGCCACCACGGGTATAGGTTCTCCTGCTTGAACAGGGGGCTGGACTAGAAGACATCCAAGGTCCCTTCCTATTCTATTCTATTCTATTCTATTCTATTCTATTCTATTCTATTCTATTCTATTCTATTCTATTCTATTCTATTCTATTCCACTCCATTCCATATTTTCTATTCTATTCTATTCTATTCTATTCTATTCTATTCTATTCTATTCTATTCTATTCTATTCCATTCATTCCATTCCATTCCATTCCATTCCATTCCATATTTTCTATTCTATTCTATTCTATTCTATTCCATATTTTCTATTCTATTCTATTCTAGTCCGTTCCATTCCATATTTTCTATTCTATTCTATTCTATTCCATATATTCTATTCTATTCTATTCTATTCTATTCTATTCCATTCCATATTTTCTATTCTATTCTATTCTATTCCATTCCATATTTTCTATTCTATTCTATTCTATTCTATTCCATATTTTCTATTCTATTCTATTCTATTCTATTCCATTCCATTCCATTCCATTCCATTCCATTCCATTCCATTCTATTCTATTCTATTCTATTCTATTCTATTCTATTCTATTCTATTCTATTCCATTCTCTATTCTATTCTATTCTATTCTATTCTATTCTATTCTATTCTATTCTATTCTATTCTATTCTATTCTATTCTAAAAAGGACACTGATTAATCAGCTAGCTGAAGAGAAAGCTACCAAAATATGGACAGGACTGAAGAGCAAGCCTTGTGAAGAACAGATGAAGGAATTCAAAATGTGTAACCAGCAGACAAAAAGACCAAGATGAAAAAACAATAGCAGAATTCAGATATCTAAAGGGTTGTCCTAAAAGAGAAGGACACGGACAGCGTCCAAACCAAGGCGTTGAAACTGGAAGTTGATTCAGATTCAATATTAGAAGGAATTTCCTGATAGTGGGAATTCAGCCAGTGAAATAAAGAAAGCAGATTTGAGCAGGAAAGTAGTTGTAGTCCAGTCCAACTCTCTAACTCTAGACATTTGCCAACTTGTTCAATATTCTGTTTCTTCTGAGGCCGCCATTCCACATGAACCCTCGCTTCAGCGAAGAAGAAAGACAGCCGTCAGGTTCCCCGATATTTTAAAAAGCTTTTAAAATAAATCTTTTTCTAATTGTGAACTGTTTGGCGGTTCCAATTCCATTAGCCACAGGCAGAAGAACACTGGATCAGAAAAGGGGCCATTGTACATTAGGTAACATAAGGCTCTAACCTGCTGTGACAGCTGTACCATTATGCAAATTGACACAACATTTAATGAATTTAAAAGGTAGGGGGAGAAAGGGGAGGGAAGCATTCCATCCGCACTTCCGTTAGAAATATTCTGTATCAGACGTGGTAACGACTGAGAACAACGACGTGAATTATTCAGGAAAAAGGAAAAATTAGCATGCGCCTATTTTCATAAAGACAATTAGGTTCTTCCTGCCTAAACGGAGTTTATTTGGATTTAAAGTAAACATGTAAATTAAGTGTGCATGCAGCGCTTGGAAACATATTTGCTTTTGCATTTTTTTTCCTCCCCCCCCCCCAGCAAGCACCCTAATCAGCTTTCGGTCTTGTGTGCCATCAAACTTTGGAAAGTCGGAATTCATTGCGGCACATTTCCTTGAGTAATAATTCAGTTTTGAAATTATATCAATTAACGTGCTTTGCTGTTTCTAACTCCTGTGCTTGTTTCCCATTCAAAGGAGACTTTGCCAAATTAACATTGAATGAGATCACCAGATAATGGATTTGGGAGGAAAACAGAGCGATTTGTTCCAACATGGGACGGATAAAAAAAAGGTTCATCCCCAAGGGAGGCACAGCTCATGACAGATTAGCAGCTGGCCGGATCACCTCCCCAAAGGATTCCATTTATCTTGCCTTCAAGAAATTGATTCAGCAAAAAGGCTTGACGTAAGAAGCAAATCAGGAATAGGAATATAAAGAAAGACCTTCATTTAGCCCTTGTTAAATGGCATTTAAACTTTTTTTTTTATGGAATATGTTTAAGATCCATTAAATGTTAATATTTTTTTTTCCATATTTACTGGTGGGTCTCTCATTGTTCTTAAGCTGCTTTTCATGAGAACAATGCACTAGATTGCAGTGAACTATAATTACCGTGTATTGAAATACTTATGTAGAATTATATTAGGATATATATTTGTATATGTGCCATTACATACAGTATAACGGTGTGTGTGTTTTTATATATACATATACTGTACATCTGTGTATACCCACATGCTTCTGTTGTTTTTTGGAACAGTCTTTTTTGGCTTTATGTTTTTTTTTCTCTTTGTGAGTTTATATACTGGTTTATTTTTTTTCTTTATTCTACTCAATTACTGAAAGCATGAATAATACTTGGAACAGCGTACTTGCTGTGCTCTTATCTTTAACACCATCGGATAGCAAGATAGATAGATAGATAGATAGATAGATAGATAGGTAGGTAGGTAGGTAGGTAGGTAGGTAGGTGGGTGGGTGGGTGGGTGGGTGGCTGGGTGGCTGGGTGGACGGACGGACGGACGGACGGACAGGCGGACAGACAGAGACAGACGATATAGATAGATAGATAGATAGATAGATAGATAGATAGATAGATAGATAGATAGGTAGGTAGGTAGGTAGGTAGGTAGGTAGGTAGGCGGATGGATGGATGGATGGATGGAAGGATGGATGGATGGATGGAGATAGAGATAGATAGATAGATAGATAGATAGATAGATAGATAGATAGATAGATAGATAGATAGATAGATAGATAGATAGATAGAGAGAGAGAGAGAGAGAGAGAGAGAGAGAGAGAGAGATATTGCAGGCAGATTGATTGTCATTTTTTACCATGGGCACATTGGCACACATTAAAAATAAAATTTAGTTCCTTGCTCTCAGAGTGTACACATACATAACACCTTAGCATTTGAGACATTTAAATCTTCTGCTTTTGGTGTCTCAGTTTCCTTTTTAATCAGACCCTGATGGTAAACAGGACCTTGGAAAGAAGAATTCAACTGCTTTTATTTAAAAAAAAAAACAGAGTTTCAACAACGACGCTCCAATTTTCCATGGTTCCCCCCCCCGCCATTCATTGATAAAAGTCTTGCCATTTCTAAAAGCCCCTCTCCTGCCTCTGCAGTAGCTATTTAGACTGCTACAAGCTGAAATCTCTTGATCGATCCGTTAAAAGGAAGGGGGGGAAAGAAGAAGAGTTTTGACAATCGAAATTCAAGAGTTTGTTCGCCTCCCTGCCACTATGGCCTGAAGGTACGTTGGTTAAAGCTAAATATAAATACGCCTTCCATGGCAAGAGGCCATCTGTGTCAAATGGAGAACGGGGAAAACAAAGACACGAATGTTGGGTCTCCAAACATCCTACAGATACATCACCACCAGCTGTCACTGGTAGATTTCAGGCTGCTAGGGAAACTGCGAGATGGTTTTAATTTAAGCGGCATGAAAACATGACACCTTTGATGCGAGACAGAACGACGCATTTGCCCAGATATCCAAGGCTTCTGTCAAAACTCACCCCATCTTATCTCATCGCAGACACAATGGGTGGATCTGCTGCTAAAACATTGATAAAGTGCTTCCATATATATAGAGTCGAGGGTCCGGGGGTCTCCCCCTCTCCCCTTTCTCATTCTGTCAAAAATAAGGAAGCTTTATTAAATATCCAGGTTGACTCATTTGTCGCTCCTGTAACTGACTTTCCCATGACCCAAACTGGCCCTCACAGTTAATAAACTCTTTGCAGAAATATCTCCCACGAAAGTGGTCTTTTAATTGGCACAAAGAGCAAATGGGGAAAAAAATAGAAGCAATGTTCATGTCTTGGGGAGGGACAGTGCAACAAAATACAGCAGTGGCCAAAATGGTGGAAACCTTTTGGGAAAAGTGTACAGTAGAAATGCCACCTTGGGTTAAGTTTCCACCCATTTTTCTTCTAATTTCTTTATAACTGTAGCCTTGTTCACTTAATCGTACTATTTTACACCGCTTTATGGGCGACCGGTCAACTCTTTGCACCATGACTTTAATTTTATTACGTTTTACAAGCTCACTAAATGAAAGAACACAACAAAACCCAACCAAATTGATGGCGATCACACAACACACTGACAAATGTCCTCCTCTCCGCTTCAATACAGGACATCAATCACTGAATCCTACCGTGATCTGATTGGCTCATTGCCAAAGCAAAATGATGCCTGATTGGCTTTCTAAACACTCCTGCTCATTGGCTACAATCAGGTGAAGGAAAGTTACCTGATATCAACCTAAGCAAGTTGTGCTTCCTTTTTCTGGTTATTTGGCTATAACGTATCATAGAATACAGTACAGGTAATTGAACAAACTATGTTGCATTACGTTCTTGATTAAATTATCTTTCCATTGATATATAATTTTTTGGTACTACTAAAAAAAAAGTGGTGTTATTAGCCATCAAACCTCAAAAATACACTTTCTCTAAAAGGTTTCACAATTTTGGTCACTACTCTAGACACGGAATCATGGAATCTTAGGGCTGGAAGGGACCTTAAAGATCTTCTAGTCTAATCCCCTGCTGAAGTAGGGGTTTCTATATCATCCTAGAAAAATGGCTGTCCAATCTTTTCCTGGATGGAGCACCCACAATTGTTCCCACTGTCGGGAAATTCCTCCTTAGTTCCTGGTTGAATCTTCCTCTAACAAACTTTCCCGTATCACTTTCTGTCCTACCCTTAGTTGATTTTAAGAATAAATCGACCCCCTCTTCTTTGTGACAGCCCCTCAAGTACTCAAAGATGGCTGTCATGTCCCTCCTAATCTTTTTTTTTTATCAGACTAGACCAGGGGTAGGCAATCTTGGCTCTTTTATGACTGGTGGACTTCAACTCCCAGAATTCCTGAGCCAGCCATGCTGAGGGGACAGGGAGAGGTTTCCAAGCTGAGCCATGCTGGCTCAGGGAATATGGGAGCTGAAGTCCACGAATCATAAAAGAGCCAAGGTTGCCTACCCCTGGACTAGACATACCTCATTCCTTCAACCATTCATCATCTCAAAGGTGCTTTTTTTCAGGAGGCAACTGGACTTCCTTGTTTTTCTTTGAAGACATTTTGCTTCTCATCCAAGAATCTTCTTCAGGTCTGACTGGTGGGGAAACTTCCATTAGAACTGAAGAAGCTTCATGGATGAGAAGCAAAACGTCTTCAAAGAATTAAATACAGCTTTCTTCAAAGAAGAATAAGACAGTCTTGTTGCCTCTGGGAAAAGCACCTTTGAGACAACCATGACCTGGATGACTGAGAATCTCCATAGATAATTCAACCATCCATCTTATGATTTAGCCTCTGTATACCTACTCATCTTTGTTGCTCTTCTCTGCACCTTTTCTTGGGCCCCAGCATTATCATCATCTTCTTCTTCTTCTTCTTCTTCTTCTTCTTCTTCTTCTTCTTCTTCTTCTTCTTCTTCTTCTTCTTCTTCTTCTTCTTCTTCTTCTTCTTCTTCTTCTTCTTCTTCTTCTTCTTCTTCTTCTTCTTCTTCTTCTTCTTCTTCTTCTTCTTCTTCTTCTTCTTCTTCTTCTTCTTCTTCTCCTCCTCCTCCTCCTCCTCCTCCTCCTCCTGGATGCAAGGTAGAACTTTCAAACTTAACCACTGCTATTTGAGATAAGCTTTTGTTTCGTTGACTTTTTTAAAAAAAGAAAATGTAATTAATTTTAAACCTTGTAGTTTCTTAGCCCTAGGTAAGTGTTGGCCTTCACATTAATAGAATTACACTGAAGGTTGGAAGGTATGGACCCACAACATACTTAATCTCGCCAAGATTTCCAATATTTCCAAATGCTGGGTGGCTCTATAGATTTTTCTTTATCTCCTTTGGCTCTGAAAGGAATCCGGAATCCTTTTCTTTATTCTTACATCTTTCTTTCAATTTTCATTTCAAAGAAATTTGATCTTAAAATCCCAGATGTTGATGATGGTCGAATGGCCAAACTATAGTCTTGATTCCTTATTTCCCAAATATGTCTCAATGGAAGTATAAGATGCAATTTCTTGGCTGATATCATAGGCTCATTGGACTTTCCCAGGGATCACAAACTTATTTTCACTAGACAGAATGTAGATCTCTCTCTCTCTCTCTCTGAAACAGCTTACAAATCTCAGAATTTGTTACGGATATTTCTGATATTGAGTTTTATAAGCTGTTTCCGAATCCCAGACAGATAGATAGACCACTCTAGGCTGAAACAATAAAGGGGAAAAAAATCCAGTTTAGATTGTATATCTGAGTTGCAGAAATACCTATTCACAGTTGAACTGTAATTTGATGCTTCCAGCTGGGGTTCTAAGTAGAACTGTGTCTCCCTTCAATAAATGATAATAAAAAATAATAACAAAAATAATTTGTTTGCTAGAAAAAATCCCATCAGTTTCTTCTGTTTTGATTTCCTAGTTCTGTTTCTTCCACATTGGCTCGGCCTCCCCAAAGCATTCCCTTTTTTTTTTACACCGACATTAGTGGATTGCAGTGATACAAGCTCAATTTAATTATGGTTTCCCATCATGCACATAACAAATTATTGCGATACTCAGAAACGATAAGGAAGTCTCTGTAGATTCTCTACAAATTCCAGGCACAATGCCACCGCGTTGTTGATCTGTTTTCCACTAATGAAAATTCAATGCCGTTAAAATGTTGTGAAGAGCAGAGCTCCACGTATAGAATGGCCAGATCAAAATCCAACTTTGGATTGCCTGGAAAATATTTTCTCTTGAATGATAAATGATTTGACCGTGAATCTTACCTTGCAATGGAGATATAGTCAGTAGGGACCACCATCTCTTCTTCTTTAAAGAAAAAAAAGGGGGGAGGGGAAAGAGAAAGGAATGTCTTTCATCCACCATCTGAATCTTATTCAGGGCTTGAATTGAAAAGTTCTTCCTGGATACCAGTAGAGACGTTTTATTTATGTACTATTTTTTATAAATTATTTCACTCTTGGAAATTACTCCTGGTGACTGTATTGACAGGTCCATTCAATTTCTGTGCCAACCCTAGGAAATTTCCTTCTCCTTCTCTGTCTCCTTCACCTGCACCTCCTTCTCCTTCTCTTCCTTTTCTATCTCCTTAACCTTCATCTTTACCTTCTCCTTCTTCTTCTCCTTTTCCATCTCCATTTCCTTCTCCTTCTCCTCCTCCTTCTCTTCTTTCTCCTTCCCCTTCTCCTTCTCCATCTCCTGCTCCATCTCTTTCTTCTCCTCCTTTTCTGTCTCCTTCATCTTCACCTTCATCTTTACCTCCTCCTTCTTCTCCTTTTCCATCTCCTTCACCTTCTCCTCCTTTTCTTTCTCCTTCTCCTTCTCCATCTCCATCTCATGCTCCATCTCTTTCTCCTTCTCCTACTTTTCTGTCTCCTTCACCTTCATCTTTACCTCCTCCTTCTTCTCATTTTCCATCTCCTTCACCTTCTCCTCCTTCTCTTCTTTCTCCTTCTCCATCTCCATCTCATGCTCCATCTCTTTCTCCTTCTCCTCCTTTTCCATCTCCTTCACCTTCTCCTCCTTCTCTTCTTTCTCCTTCTCCTTCTCCATCTCCTTCTCCATCTCTTTCTCCTTCTCCTACTTTTCCATCTCCTTCAACTTCACCTTCATCTTTACCTTCTCCTTCTACTCCTTTTCCATCTCCTTCACCTTTTCCTCCTTCTCCTCTTTCTCCTTCTCCAGCTCCATCTCTTTCTCTTTCTCCTACTTTTCCATCTCCTTCAACTTCTTCTCCTTCTTCCTCCTGGTCAAACTTCCATCTTTGAGAAATTCTGATAATCTGTCAAATCATAAACCAGGACCAGTTCTACTGTCTTTGGAAGCCAAGCAAACATATTATTTATAAATGAAGTTGTTTGTCTATTTCATCATTTTCCTGAAGCCAGATATGGCTTATGTTTTTTTTATTCTCTCATTCATTTACATTATTTATGCTCTATCCGACAACTAAAATTCTTTGGGTAATTTACTGTAAAAATTGGAATGATAAAAACAATTTTATCATTTTTAAAACACAAACATGACATTTACGTAGAGACTAGAAATTATAGTATTAAAGCCATCAGCTAAATGACATTTTTAAGGAGATGTATTGTCATCCTATTAATAAATAGATAGGTGCTCTGCAAATTACATCCAGGGTAAATATAAAGATATCCATGAGCTTTCAGTATTAGCAGAATTAGAATTCATCTACCCTTACAAGCCTGTTAGTATATGTATGTGCATATGAAAATAAGCCGCTACCACCCAGGTTAAGTTCAACTCTTATTGATATGAGATACTATATGTTTTCTTGACAACCAAATGGAAATAGGTGGAAAGTTTGCCAATTTCTTATTTCAGAATATATATTATTTCTTCTCCTGCTCCTGCACCTCCTTCTCCTCCTCCTCCTCCTCTTCTCAATAGTTATCTTGATCAGCCTGGATTGGTGAAAAAATCTCTTCTTCTTCTTCTTCTTCTTCTTCTTCTTCTTCTTCTTCTTCTTCTTCTTCTTCTTCTTCTTCTTCTTCTTCTTCTTCTTCTTCTTCTTCTTCTTCTTCTTCTTCTTCTTCTTCTTCTTCTTCTTCTTCTTCTTCTTCTTCTTCTTCTTCTTCTTCTTCTTCTTCTTCTTCTTCTTCTTCTCCTTCTTCTCCTTCTCCTTCTCCTCCTCCTCCTCCTCCTCCTCCTCCTCTTCCTCCTCCTCCACCATTATTGGCTCCTTACTGCCATCTGCTATATTTACATTTGCTCTAAATATAATACATATAATACATGAGTCAAAATATTTTGTCTACAGTATGTAGACTAAATATTGCCTAGTAATACCATACAATATTATCATGTGTTTATTTATAGTTTCAGGAAACAAGTGTAAATGCCACTGTTAATATTAATTAAAGGATTCAAATCAATATTGCAGTATGCAACAGAAATTATATCTGGATTACTTACCAATAAACAGCTTTTATATTTATTCGCCATATATATATTTATATATATATATTTGGCAAATAAATATAAATGCACCATCCAATTTAGAATGCTCATTTTAGTTGGCTCTTTACAAAACCATTCCTTGTTCTATTAGTGAAATGTATTAATATCTTCAACTCTAGTGTTAGAATATAGTATTTATCATCTGGATCTAGCTAATTATATATAATGAACCTGTTGATTCTAATTCAAGTCACAAATGAATATGTTTACAAGTCTCCTAAAATCCTTAGGTAATAAGCATTTATTATCATCTAATACTGCATTTGATCAATAAAAAATAATCAGATGAAAATGTAAATTTTTCTTTTTCTAATAAATCATGAAGCCTTGAAGATAAATTTACAGAAGTCCTATAAGCCCATATGCATTCACACCTACTGTTTACACATGTACAAATATATCTTCTTTTTAACAATATTTTTGTCTCAATCATATGTGACCTAAAAACAGCTCTAAATGTATCCATTCCACAGTGGTTTGTTTAATAATAATAATGATGATGATGATGATGATGATGATGATGATGATGATGATGATGATGATGATGATGATGATGATGTTGGAAGGGATCTTGGAGATCATCTAGTCCAACCCCCTGCTCAGGCAGGAAACCCTAGACCATTTCGGACAAATGGCTGTCCAGTCTCTTCTTAAAAACTTCCAGTATTGGAGCATTCACCGCTTCTGGAGGCAGGTTGTTCCACTGGTTAATTGTTCTAACTGTCAGGTAGTTTCTCCTTAGTTCTAGGTTGCTTCTCTCCTTCATTAGTTTCCAAAGTTCACCAAAGTTCACCAAAGATGATTGATATATGGCAGATAGATGATAGATAGATAGATAGATAGATAGATAGATAGATAGAGAGAGAGAGAGAGAGAGAGAGAGAGAGAGAGAGAGAGAGAGAGAGAGAGAGAGAGAGAGAGAGAGAGAGAGAGAGGAGAGAGAGAGAGAGAGAGAGAAGAGAGAGAGAGAGAGAGAGAGAGAGAGAGAGAGAGAGAGAGAGAGAGAGAGAGAGAGAGAGAGAGAGATGATAGAGAGATAGAGAGATAGATGATAGAGAGATAAAGAGATAAAGAGATAGAGGGAGGGGGAGAGAGGGAGAGAGGGGGAGAGAGAAAGAGAGGGAGGGAGAGAAAGAGGTGATAGATAGATGATAGATAGATGATAGTAAGACAGATAGAGGTCAAGTACTTTGAGCAGCCAATGTTGGTGGTAAAAAGATCTTACATTATGCTTGGATAAAATGCCTAACGGTTTTTAAGAGTTGTTTTTCCAGTCTTTCTTAAATGCCAAAACCTAAGCTTTCCATTGACTGCACTTCCTTCTAAAATGCTGGGGTAAAAAAAAATCTCTTGTGAAAACATAATTTCATTTTCAAGGGGTTTCTTGGGCAAAAGGTTACTGTACAACTCTTTGTAATCCTTAGCTTCTTCCTCAAGGCTTACACCCTCCCCTCTGACACATCGATCCACACACATAGATGTTCATCCAATATTTCCCCTCCTTAACTGGAAACAAATCCCAAGATGATGATGATGATGATGATGATGAGGAGGAGGAGGAGGAGGAGGAGGAGGAGGAGGACGGCAACTAAAATTTAATTCCACTCTTTGATTACAATTCCTTGGAAATGAATAGAAAGCAATGTTAATAGCAATAGCACTTAGACTTATAGACCCCTCTCCACACTGCTTTATAGCACTCTCTGGGCAGAGTACAAAAATCAGCCTTGCCCCCAACAATCTGGGTCCTCAGTTGACCAACCTCAAAAGGACGGAAGGCTGAGTCAACCTTGAGCCCCACCAGGATTGAACTCTAGACTGCGGGCAGAGTTTTCCTGCAAGACTGCAGTCTAACCACTGCACCACTATGACTCCTAAGCAGATGAAATGCATTTATCATTTTAGAGCAGGGGTCTTCAAACTTGGCCCTTTTATGACTTGTGGACTTCAACTCCAAAATTCGTCAGCCAGCGTGCCTTGCTGAGGAATTCTGGGAGTTGAAGTCCACAAGTCATAAAAAGGCCAAGTTTGAAGACCCCTGGTTTAGAGAAAAAGAAATCAGTTTTCAAGAGCACACCTATATATCTATATCTATATCTATATCTATATCTATATCTATATCATCTATCTATCTATCTATCTATCTATCTATCTATCTATCTATCATCTATCTATCTATCATCTATCTATCTATCTATCTATTTCTATCTCTATCTATCTCTATCTCTCTCTATATATATATATTTCTATATCTACATCTCTCTCTCTCTCTCTCTCTCTCTCTCTCTCTCTCTCTCTCTCTCTCTCTCTCTCTCTCTCTCTCTCTCTCTCTCTCTCTCTCTCTCTCTCTCTCTCTCTCTCTCTCTCTCTCTCTCTCTCTCTCTATCTATCTATCTATCTATCTATCTATCTATCTATGGATTCATGGCAAGGAATATTTTCTCTTCTTTCTTTTTTCATTCCCCCCCCCTCCAGTTTTATGAACATATTTATTCCTGATGTTTTGGTTCAATTTTGTTTTTAAGCATACCAATCTCGTTATGTGCAATGATTAAACATGGATGGTTAAGCGCCGCAGATGAATTTGAAAAGAATATTAAAGCAGTTAAATATTTGCTTCCGGATAATCAGGCTTGGAAAACAGACATTGTAGAGATAATTTACATCTACTCTCAGCAGCCACTCACTCGTCTCTCAGCAAATGGACCTTCACCCTGCCCTGTGCTTCACCAACAACACAATAGATCATTCTTAATTAGAAGCACAACGATGTTAAAACACCCAGGTGGGACAAGGCAAATATCACAGTCCATATGCATCATTTCACCTGTCCTGAATATTACATTCAAAATATAAAACGTTCGATGATACCCTAAGTTTTCAAGAGCAATCCATTCAGCCTACCTATTTAACCAATTATGAACCTCATTTAAATGAACAGGGTTTGAGTGAATTTTGAAGGGACTGAAGAAAGGAAGCTAAATACCTTTTTTTTTTTTTTGCTTCCCACAACTTCTGTTCATTGCGACTAAAAAAAAGAGAGAGAGAGAGAGAGAGAGAGTTCTGTCAACTTTCCAACAAGTTCTATTTTTGCCTTGGCGTAACTCCACATTTTTATGTGGGGATATTTGATGACTTTGATGGCTGCCTGCTGTTCTGACATAAGCCGTCATGCTATGTCACACAGTCCACCCGGGCCAAGGCTAAAGTCAACTCAACAAATTGTAAAGGAAGCAAAGCATGAACTGTTTAACTTTTAATTAGCTGGTCAAAGATACTTCCAGTCTGAAATATTCATGAATGTCACTGTCTATACCTCCTTTACCCCAGAGGCTTTTGTGTGTGTGTGTGTGTGTGTGTGTGTCTGTGTGTGTGTCTTTTTTCCTCCCCAACACCTCCTATTTCATTTTAGATGTATCACTTCAAATGAAATCTCTTTCTCTTCAGAAATGGAGAAGGAAAAGCAGTGGTATTTATTTCACCGTATTTCATTGCAACCTTGGCAGAGCGAGTCAAGAAATACAGATCTGTCTATATAAGAAGGTATTGGGAACATTAAGGGCTGTCTGCTCTTTGCTATGCAAATTTCGCTGAGGAAAAATACTTCAAATGCATAATAAGCCTGACGATGTTATCGCTGGATGAGCGGTGGTGATTTAGATCCTCAATTTGCTGTTTAAATATATCTCTGCATTTTTTGAGCAGGAAATATCCTTGCGCTGTTATGGCGAGGCCCGTTTTATCCGTTGGTTTGAGTGGACCTGGAAGAATAGGGTCCCGCTTTCTCAGAAAAAGAATTTGTTGCGAACGAAGGATGAGAGAGACACCAAAGAATCAAGTGGCTTCATCAGAATGGAAAGAACACAGCAGAATCACGATATGAGGTCTGTTCCTTATATACTGTACATGCTCACAACATCCTAGGACACTGATGGCGAACCTTTTAGAGACCGAGTGCCCAAAAACTGGCCCTGTCTCCGCTCCACCCCCTGCCACGCCCCCACTCCGCGCCCACCCTGTCCCCCATCCTGCCTGCCCACAGGGCCACTCACCACCTCTAGGGCCCTCCACAGATCGCCCAGGCAGCCCAGCAGCGACATGGCGGCCACGCCCTCTGCCTGCGCCCCGCAGCATCAACTGTGCATGATGGGGCATGAGGGCAGAGTCTTGTCTACGCTGCCTGGCTGCCATGTCTTTGGCTGTGCTGCTCCGCGTGGGCCACGCTCGGGGATGATTCTCCTCCACGGGGGCTTCTGGTGAGGAGGGGGTTGCAGGGGGAGGCGGAGATGGGGCAACGGCACATGTGCCCACAGAGAGGGCTCCGAGTGCCGCCTCTGGCACGCGTGCCATAGGTTCGCCACCACTGTCCTAGGACATGTATCACTTGGATGTTGCAATTATCTAATTCTCTTTTCCCCATGGACCTTCTGTGGACCTTCTGGAAAACAGACCTGAATAAGAAACATCTTAGACTCTTCTGGCCTTCTGGTTTAAATTCTCCTCCCAGGAAGAGGCTAAGCCTTCAACTTGAAAGTAATCAGCCTAAAAGCTAGCAGTCTGGAACAGTTTCTTGGTCCTTCTTTGTTCTCATGCATCGTCATTTCACCAAAAACCAGCTTTGCCGAAATCCTCATATCGCAGGAAACTGAGATTAGTTGAAGTCCAAAAGCAGAGAAGCATGCTAAAGCAGGGCTTTTCAACCAGTGGTACAGGTACCACCTGTGGTACATTGGCACCTGGCAGGTGGTACGCGACCATCCTAGAAAAGTGGTAGTGGGGGGGGGAATGAGCTGAACCGGTGGCAGCACCGCACAAGCCTGAGCGAGAGATGGCTGGAGCTGCAGGGCTGTCAGGGCTCAGCGGAAGCACCAGGATCAGCGCCAGACTCCAGCTGGAGCTCAGCGCTGATCCTGATGCTTCTGCTGAGCACAGAAGAATGCCGATCAGCTGGAATGTTGCAGCATCTCCAGGGTCTTGTGATTTACATTCAGATGCTTGGCAACTGATTCATATTTATGACGGTCACAGTGTCCCAGGGTCATGTGAAGTGACCAAAACCTGCTGCATCCACCCAGCAGACGGGGGGAATAAAAACCAAACACCCCCCCACCCCACCCCCGCTGCCAATCCTGAACAGAAATGCTCACAACAATGGAAACCTCGGACAGGAGGAAGAGCGCCGCCGGGCGGGCAGGCAGGTGTCTTGCTCGGCTGTGGCTTGGGGGGCACTTTTTTCAGTGCCATTGTAACTTTGAAGAGTCACTAAGTGAACTGTTATAAGTTGCGGACTACCTGTATTTTATCACTTTTTTCCTTTTTTTGGGGGGGACATCAAGTTTTTGACACCTTGCTAGGCGACTGGTGGTACTCGGATGTTGCCATATCCTAAAAGTGGTACAATGGGTGAAAAGGTTGAAAAGCCCTGTGCTAAAGGAAGCAGGATCCCACAAAGCAAAACAAAGCAAAGCAGAGCAGAACAGAGCAAAGCAGAACAGAGCAAAGCAAAAGCAAAAGCAAAAGCAAAAGCAAAAGCAAAAGCAAAGCAAAAATCTTAGCAATGCTTATTCTTGGATAGCTGAGAAACATACTCGCTTTCCACATTCTTCTAAACTAAAAAAAACTGACTTTCATATTTCGGTGAACAGTTTCCCATCAATTTCACTGCTTACCTAGAGCAGACTAATAAGCCCTTAACAACAACCCACTTTTCTCTGTCACAGTAAGCTTGTCTAAGTGCCAGATCCCAATGTGTTTGCCACTGATACAAAGGGAATTATGAATCTTCCAACTAAAGTAGCGGTTTTGTGCCGTTTCATTTAGAACGCTTAAAATAAAATTGAAAAACATGACCCTGGAACACCCATACATAGCAATTAGTTTGGTGATGGTTGATTGAAAGCCATTAAAAGGCCAAAGAAGCACTTGGTATAAGTCCTTAGAGCCTGTCACCAAAGAAAAATCTTTCATTTTTTTTTCTTTTTAGTCAAAACCCAAACAAGTTAGGATTCTGAGAGTCAGTCATAAAAGGTTGGTGCTTTTGACACTGACAAGCAAGGGAGAAATTGGAGGGGAATAAAAAAATCCAAAGGCATTTCAGTTGAACTGTCTACAGAAAATGATCTTTTACATTCACCCCAAGGGGCGGGGGGAAACCAAGTATCCATTTATTTTCTAGCAGGGTATTCAAATCTGTAAGTGTCTCCAGATTTGAGGTCATCGTGAGCAAAATTGCTTTTTTTTTTTAGAGACAATCTTGGGAATTTGCTTACTGTTTTTTTCTTGTCTGATAAAGTACAGGTAGTCTGAAATGGTGTAGGGTTTCCTGCCTGAGCAGGGGGTTGGACTAGAAGACCTCCAAGGTCCCTTCCAATTTTACTACTACTACTATTATTATTATTATTATTATTATTATTATTATTATTATTATTATTATTATTATTATTATTATTATTGTTATTGTTATTGTTATTGTTATTGTTATTGTTGTTGTTGTTGTTGTTGTTGTTGTTGTTTTGTTGTTGTTGTTGTTATTGTTGTTGTTGTTGTTGTTGTTGTTATTATTATTATTATTATTATTATTATTATTATTATTATTATTATAGAACTGACACCGCTAGTTACCAGGTTCAGCCAGGTGAACACAGCTGGTGGACTGGAATTCTTACTGGATATCAGTAAGGTTTCTTTTCACCTTATTTACCTGCCGTGTTGGTATTTCTGTTAAATGCATTTTCAATTCCACTGCCCTCTCCTGATGCTTGGAGAAGAAAATGATAGGTTAGACAGCTTTGTTTAGCTTGCAACACACAACATGAATCATCAAGCTAACTGCAAACAGTTTGGACCAGAAAAAAAAAAGAGAATTCTCAAGTTTTTTAAAAGGCACTAATAGATGGCTGTTAAGGCTATATTCAGCCTGATGAGTCTCACTTTTAGACTCTCCTAGACCAGGTCAAGTCCAAGAACACTATAGAGAATTCCTGAAAACTCTGACAAATTAGCCATCGATAGACACATAGACATAAAAAAAAGTCTACACACAGTGCAAAAGAGACCAACAACAGAAAGAGAATAAAAAAGACCAAAATTCCTCTCCACCAGCAATCAACACCCAGGCGAGCATAGATTAACTCCAAGATTTACATCAGACCAACAATCAAGAAGTAAACAATATCCCAATAAAGGAACTGCCAAACAAACTAATAGTAAATAACTCTCCAAGACCACTCCCACAAACACTGACAGGGCAGTCCACTAGACAAGGGTAGGCCACCTTGGCTCTTTGATGACTCGTGGACTTCAACTCCCAGAATTCCTGAGCCAGCATGGCTCAGCTTGGAAACCTCTCCCTTTCCCCTCAGCATGGCTGGCTCAGGAATTCTGGGAGTTGAAGTCCACGAGTCATAAAAGAGCCAAGGTTGCCTACCCCTGCACTAGAATATAAATTGAGAGCCACCTCATTCCTTACTAGCACTGACGATGTTACCTAGTTGGGTAATGAAATGTCTGCGAGAAAACAACCAAACTCAGAGAGCACCAAGGGTCCCTCATTTAATCCGGAACTACAAATATTCTCCTTTTTTTGGTCTTTAGCCTTCAGAAACATACTCGGATATGAATTAATCAGCCTAAACTCTGTTGGGTGTCTTCACATTCTTTGCTGAAGAATCCATGGATTTTGTTGCAACGCTACTGTGTATCTCCTTTATATTGGAGGAACTCAAACCAAGATATGTGTTTTTATCTCCATAATGTGCTGACTGGCTTGAGTTTATACCACCTTTGTTTGTTTGTTTGTTTGTTTGTTTTGTTTGTTTGTTTTAAATGACTTTTGGACTTCCATGTCAGTTGAATAACTTGCATGAGGACGAGAAAGACTCAGAAATTGTTTTAAGTCAGGAATAACTGAACTTCTGAATGTCTGGTTCAATTTTCCTTGCAGCTTAGCAGAAGAACATTAAGTTAGGGCTGAGAAAGTCTGTTTAAAAAATATTTCTACATTTTAGGTACTGTGGTGGGAGTTGTGTGATTCAGGGTTGCACAACCGAAGAGTCCAGTGTCTAACAAATAAGAGGTAAAGGAAAAAAAAATACAATAGTATGAAAAATTAAGGACCGGTAGAAATTTGATGTGGAGAAATAAGAATGCTTTCAGACATATTGTGAATCTCCATGCCTCATTAGCCATGGTGGAAGCAGAGATATTATTTAAAAAGGTCTGCCCTCCATTCCCTATATTTTTTTTCACTTATTTTACTGTGTACACATTCTTAAGTTCCAAATGACAATGTTAATCAATACTACACTCCATAAAAATATCCTACAGCAGTCTCCTCTGTTTGCTTTAAAATGCCATGACTTGAGCACTGTTTCTTAACAAAGTTGACCTCATCCCCCAACCAATATTTTTTCCCCAAAATATATTTATGTTTTGAGTTCAATTATTCTGCTCATCACTGTGATGTAACTGTTAAAGATGTGGTTTTATCTATGAGCCCGGCTATATGAAGAACTGTGTTGGGAAGACGGAGAAATGGAGAGAACAGGTTGAAATAAACAAAAGGTATGAAGAATCTGAGAGAACTTTTTTTAATGAGAAAAATGGAATAAACATACAGAAGTGAAAATAAGAAACACAGATCAGATCACAAACCAGAAGAGTATATTCAATGACAATGCCTCCAGAGGTGATCTCCTCACCATGTCCTTGTTGATACTTGCTGAAGAAAACTTCTCAGTAGATTGCAACTTTAGAATAGAATAGAATAGAATAGAATAGAATAGAATAGAATAGAATAGAATAGAATAGAATAGAAAATATGGAACGGAACGGAACAGAACAGAACAGAACAGAACAGAACAGAACAGAACAGAACAGAACAGAACAGAATAGAATAGAATAGAATAGAATAGAAAATATGGAATGGAATGGAATGGAACAGAACGGAACAGAATAGAACAGAAAATATGGAATGGAATGGAATGGAATGGAATAGAATAGAATAGAATAGAATAGAATAGAATAGAATAGAATAGAATAGAATAGAATAGAATAGAACGGAACGGAACGGAACGGAACGGAACGGAATGGAGAATGGAGAATGGAGAATGGAGAATGGAGAATGGAGAATAGAGAATAGAATAGAATAGAATAGAATAGAATAGAATAGAATAGAATAACAGAGTTGGAAGGAACCTTGGAGATCATCTAGTCCAACCCCCTGCTCAGGCAGGAAACCCTATACCATTTCAGACAAATGGCCGTCCAGTCTCTTCTTAAAAACTTCCAGTGTTGGAGCATTCACCACTTCTGGAGGCAGGTTGTCCCACTGATTAATTGTTCCAACTCTCAGGAAATTTCTCCTTAGTTCCAGGCTGCTTCTCTCCTTGATTAGTTTCCATCTGTTGCTTCTCATCCTGCCCTCAGGACTGTTTCTCTTTGTTTTATGGAAATAGCCTGAAGTAACAGCCAACCTCATTAATGCATGCAAAGTTCTGAGAAAAAGGAATGAAAATTTTTAAAAAAGCTAGTAGCACCAGAGTTTTTGAGTTTTATCAGAATGATAAGTAGCAAGCGTGAACTGAAAGCTAAGGGGGAAAAAAGAAAAAAAGAAAGCCAGGAGATCTTTTTAAAGAACACAGTGACAAACCAACAAAATACTTGACATGCTGCACTGAATATAAAGTATCCCGTAAACAGCTAGAAATGCAGTTACAAATCTATTTCAAGGAAAGTATACTTCAGGTTACATGGAATAAACAAAGCAATTCCACAGCTTGGCAATATAAAACCCAGGCAAGTTCACACAATCTCAAAGATTTTCAATTTTAGTCACACAGCCAGGCCCATCTTTCCATTCTATCCATAGTTTAGTATGTCAAATTCAGTTTGGCGCGTCAAAGAAATAAATAATAATATGAAATGTAATGGAAAGAAATTAACTTAAGGTGGGAAAAAAAATCTTAGAGGATTTTTTTGGAACCCTATTTCAAAGAGTAAACACTATAAATACCCTCTATAGGCAATAGTCTGAAAAACAGATTATCGTCACAGACTGCAGGAAGAAAAGATGTAGATACGGAACAATTGGCTTAGCAGAATATATGTAAGTGTGGTTCATAATTCTGTCCATTTTGCGTCTGTTAAGACAGGTGTACAGCTGGTAAGACACACATTAAAATTTTATACATATCAATGCATGGATTATTCTATCAACTGTCTGTCTGTCTGTCTGTCTGTCTGTCTGTCTGTCTGTCTCTATCTATCTATCTATCTATCTATCTATCTATCTATCTATCTATCTATCTATCTATCTATCTATCTATCCATCCATCCATCCATCCATCCATCCATCCATCCCTGGTGATTGGTCCAAGCCACCCAGCTGGTCTTCATGACTATGGTGGAACTATATATGGTATAGAACTATAAATGATATAGACCCTATACCATTTCAGACAAATGGTTGTCCAATCTCTTCTTTAAAATGTCCATTGTTGGAGCATTCACAGTTTCTGGAGGCTGGTTGTTCCACTGGTTAATTGTTCTAACTGTCAGGAAGTTTCTCCTTAGTTCTAATCAAGGTTGCTTCTCTCCTTGATTAGTTTCCATCCATTGCTTCTTGTCCTGTCTTCAGGTGCTTTGGGGAATAGCCTGACTCCCTCTTCTTTGGGGCAGCCCTTGAGATATTGGAACACTGCTATCATGTCCCCCCTCATTCTTCTCTTCATTAAACTTGACATACCCAATTCCAGCAACCGTTCCTTATATGTTTTAGCCTCCAGTCCCCTGATCATCTTTGTTGCTCTTCTCTGTACTATTTGATTTTTGTCACACACGTTCCTCACCATCAAGAGGCCTCAAGTTGGTCACTCTACTGAAAGGCAAACAACTATCTCTTCTTGAGAATTTGCATTCTGATTGTGTCCTATCAGCAATTGGAAAGGCAGCCTCTGTTTGTCCAACAAAGAAATTTGTTATTCCCTAAATATAATTCCCCCCCCACGCTTTCTGGAGTGTGTTTATATATGTGTGTGAAAAGTGAATCATGATATTTTAAAAAAAGGAAGGGTCAAAGAGCTGGACAAAACCTTGTAGACCATCGCCCAGATGTTGTCAGAAATTAAATAACACAAATTAAACTCTCAGAAATAGTCATTATTGTAAACATTTATAATGGCAAACTGGATGCTCATTCAGATTTGGCCAAATCCTAATAAGGCTAATTTGGAAAGTTTTTAGATTCCAGGAAGACCCCTAAATTACTTATGAGACTAGCTTGGAGAATCCCACCCTATCTAGAACTAAAAATGGTAAATCGTCACGACAGGCAGGTCCACTGAGCGTAAACTGTTCATCCCCATCCAATTTACAACCTCTAGCTGTTCCTAGAAATAATTGTTGTTGGGAGATTTCTCATCTTCCTTTGCAGACGTATCCAAGATGGAAACACCTTTGTTATTATTAAACTATTTCAATTGTTGCTTCTGTTATTTAAAGGCCTGTTCCCGTGTTCCCTCAAAACAAAGTAGTCAACACAATCATCCATGAATTACGGATAAAACATCAAAGCAATCAAGAAAAGAGGTAAACCTGCTTTAAAAATAAAACTTTTCAAATGGAACGGCCAGAAGAACTGTGTAAAATAACTCTTCTCTTCTCTGCTTGGCATGTGAGATGGAGTTAACCTGGTTTAAAGTAAAAGTTTGGGGTTTTTTTTTAAAAAAAAGTTAAGGTGGAAAAAAAACCAGAATTCAATTCTGTCAGTGTTCTAGTTTGAAATTAGAGTCATTAGCAGGAGCGTTAATAGATGGGTAGAAGGGAACGAGAGAGAATTTTTGATGAAAAATCATGAATATTCTGGAAAGAATACCTGAAAGGTTGTGCCTTTTGAACCAGCAGTGAGTGAATGATTGACAGGCTTTAAATACCTTGACTTGACCTGTCATTCATTAGAAACCGTATTGTAGAAAGTGACACTCTTACCCAGCTTGTATACTGCTGAAACATGGCAATTTTCTCCTTTCTGCCTGTAATGATGGTGGATTTTCATACAACAGTTTATCCAGAATGAGATCCATTCACGTTTGTTGACATAAGGAGGGAAATCTCTGAGTAGTCTCTGGAAAATTATACCGACGCACAAAACTGGTATTGTTGCACGCTGCCACCATCGGAGGTTTTTGCTTTGACAACAGATGGAGATGCAACCATTTTCTTCTTATGTTTTACTCTTAGAGTTAGAGTTAGATGATGTTGGGGGGAAGGAATGTGCATGAGAGTTTAGCTAGACATAACAATACTGAACCTAGTGTGAGAACCAAGGTTATTGAAATAAGAGATGATAAGAATTGGCGGGCTGGAGAACTGGAGGGGAAGCCTGCATTTCAAACTAATTGGAGAATGTGATTTATGACTGTGAATTGGGGGAGGGAATTGTGCTTTGATACTATATGCTCAGGGGAGGGGAACTCAGTTTTTGTCTTCAATTACATTTGTGCCAATGCTACGCTACTCAAATAAAGATTCTTTAAGGTAAACAATGCCTCAAAGTTCTTTAAAGAGTTTTATCTGTCGGAACCGTGACATCAACTCTCTCAACTAACAACTGGACTGCAATGGACTAAGCTACAATCTGCAATGGAATGCAACACAACAAACAGAGCTCATTTTAATAAGACACTCTGAAAGCAATTATTGTGTGGCTAGGCACATTCACGCAAAGCCCTAATACCTTGTCCTCTCTTCGTTGTCCGTTCTCTTTCTACACAAAGCTAAATTCGTAGATTAAAGCAGAAGTCAACTGAAACTTACAGAAGCAGATGGGTGGGCCTGACTGAAGTTGCTTTCCTTCAATATAAACATTTAATTAATCTTCGCAGAAGGTTCCTATATCTTTATTACTAGAAAGGGAAGTTTATCCACCTAACAGAAACTTCTAAAAAAACAACCAAACGTGACTTGAATTCCTGGAGCATTTGTTAGGATATAAACCTAACAAATCACTGAATTAGGGTGCTCTCTGTTGATAAAAGGACATTAAATAAAATATATAAAATTGGTATTCACACTGGGAGCAAATCTCAGATCCAAACATGGCAATTGTCGAACCACAAGATAAAACTTAAAATGTGGATCACAAGGAGAAGTGAAAAGAGGAGAAGGGAGACATTCTAAACACATTTCACCCGCTGCAAAGCTTATCCTTTCTCCATTTGCACGCCTGGTATTTATTTACTCCCCTACGTGTTCTTTTTTTTTCCCCTCAAGTAACCCAGGTGTTTTGTAAATCAATAAAATAGTGTAAGAGCAAACCTATTACTCATAACACAGACAGGAACTGAGCCTGCAGGCATTAAAGAATGTTTAGCACTAAGTCCTAAAAAGTTCAACCAAAATACATTGCAATGTAGGAACAATCTGCAAAGAGTGGCTCTTTGGACTGTTAAGTGTAATTGTACTCCAAAGAGAGACTAATTTCTCAACTACTTTTACCTGGTTTCCAGAGCTGATTTGATATCGTTCTTCAGTAGCACATTAACTGGGTGTCAACGCTGCTAACGTCGGATGTTTTTGCCGTGACAACAGATGGAATTGTAGCCATCTTTTACCTTTTGCTTTTAGAGTTAGATGATACTGGGGGGGGGATGTGGATGAGAATCAAGCTAGACATAACAACACTAAACCTAGCGTGAGAATCAAGGTTATTGAGCCCAGAGCTGATAAAGAATTGGTGGGCTGGAGAGCTGGAGAGGAAGCCCCCGCTTCAAGCTAATTGGGGAATGTGATATATGACTGTTAATTGGAGGAGGGAATTGTGCTTTGATACTATGTGCTCAAGAGAGGGGAATTCAGATTTTGGCTTCGATTATGCAGTGCCGATGTTATGCTACTCAGAATAATTTTTTTGTGTGTCCAATAACACTTGGCCAATAAAGAATTCTATTCTATTCTATTCTATTCTATTCTATTCTATTCTATTCTATTCTATTCTATTCTATTCTTTCTGAATTCTATTCTATTCTGTTCTGTTCTATTCTGAATTCTATTCTATAATAATAATAATAATAATAATAATAATAATAATAATAATAATAATAATAATAATAATAATAATAATAATAATAATAATAATAATAATAATAATAATAATAATAAAGTTGGAAGGGACCTTGGAGGTCATCTAGTCCAACCCCCTGCTCAGGCAGGAAACCCTATACCATTTCAGACAAATGGCTGTCCAGTCTCTTCTTAAAAACTTCCAGTGTTGGAGCAGTCACCGCTTCTGGAGGCAGGTTGTTCCACTGATTAATTGTTCTCACTGTCAGGAAATTTCTCCTTAGTTCTAGGTTGCTCCTCTCTTTGGTTAGTTTCCATCCGTTGCTTCTTGTCCTGCCCTCAGGTGCCTTGGAGAATAGCTTGACTCCCTCTTCTTTGTGACAGCCCCTGAGATATTGGAATACTGCTATCATGTCCCCCCTCGTCCTTCTCTTCATTAAACTAGACATACCCAATTCCAGCAGCCTTTCCTTATATGCTTTGGCCTCCAGTCCCCTGATCATCTTTGTTGCTCTTCTCTGTACTCTTTCTATTCCATTCCATTCCATTCCATTCCATTCCATACCATACCATACCATACCATACCATACCATACCATACCATACCATACCATACCATACCATACCATACCATACCATACCATACCATACCATACCTTACCATACCATACCATACCATACCATACCATACCATACCATTCTATTCTATAAATCCCACTTCCCCATTGACTTTGCTTGTTAGAAGCGAGGAGGTAAGATTACAAATGGCAATCACATGACCTTAAGATGCTACAACCATTCTATAAATACACAACCAGTTGCCAAGCACCCAAATTTTGATCACATGACAGTGGGGATACTGTCATTAAATGTAAGACCAGTCAGGAGTCATGTTTTTCAATGCTACCTGTAACTTTGAAGGGTTGCTAAATCAATGGATATAAATTGAGGACTATCTCTAAGGTTGTGTCTGAGATGCAAAAATGTGTTGTCCAAGGATTGCTCGGAACTTGGAGCGGTCAGATTTGAGAATGAGAACTCAACTACAAAGAGTAAGCAGTTCAGATTTTTGTATTACAGGCAGAAATATTACAGCAGTCCCAATTAGAGGATTACCTTATTGTCTCCCTTGTTAGTCTTAATTTAGGGGGTTTAGTAACCATAAAAAAAAAGTTTCAATTGTCTTTAATTGGAAAGGAAGGAGAGATAGAGGCACATGCTAAAGAATTGAAGTTCAATTAACTTAAAGACTGCATGGAATTATAAATGCCATCTGCCGTATCAGACTTTATACCTGGCGTAAAGAGCTTTATGCTACATTAAGAATCGATAACAAATAAACTTCCTAAAGTTCTTAATAGCTCAGTGGAGGACACGTTTTTGCCTTTTCTCCCTATTAACACCAACCCATTAGAAGTAGAAGATACTTTGATACAAATGCTGACTGATCACTTTAAAACTGAGCCTTTCTGACAGATAAGCGCTTTTTTTAATTGAACAAAGGTGACATCTATTAACCAGTCAGATCTCCAGTGCATATTTCTCCTAGGCTGTTAATTAAGCAGTTCAGAAAACAAAAATTCATCCAGTGGTTTCTTCGTGTTCATACTTTTGATTGAGCCAGTTCGCTAAATTGATTCATACACAAAATTGTCCACCTTGGCTTTACCCCTGTAGTGCCATTATCTCAAGCCTCAACTGAAGGAAGTAAATATATAAAACAGCATAACAGAATGACAAGAGTTGGAAGGGACCTTTCAGGTCTTTTAATACACACACACACACACACACACACACACCGCTCAGGCAGAAAACCTATACCGTTCCAGACAAATGGCTGTCCAATGTCTTCTTAAAAAAAAAAAAAAAAAACTTCCAGTGTTGGAGCATCCACAACTTCACTGATTAAATGTTCTATTTGTCACAAAATTTCTCATTAGTTCCAGGTTGCTTTTCTCCTTGATTCGTTTCCATCCGTTGCTTCTGGTTCTTTGGAGAATAGCTTGACTCCCTCTTCTTTGGGGCAGCCCCTGAGATACTGGAACACTGCTGTCATGTCACCCCTCATCCTTCTCTTCATTAAACAAAACATACCCAATTCCAGCAACCGTTCTTTATATGTTTTAGTTTCCAGTCCCCTGATCATCTTTGTTGCTCTTCTCTGCACTCTTTCTAGAGTCTCAACATCTTTTTTTATATTGTGGTGACCTGTCTTACCAAGACAGACAGACAGAGAGACAGAGAGAGACAGAGACAGAGACAGAGACAGAGAGAGGAGGAGGAGGAGGAGGAGGAGGAGGAGGAGAGGAGGAGGAGGAGGAGGAGGAAGAAGAAGAAGAAGAAGAAGAAGAAGAAGAAGAAGAAGAAGAAGAAGAAGAAGAAGAAGAAGAAGAAGAAGAAGAAGAAGAGAGAGAGAGAGAGAGAGAGAGAGAGAGAGAGAGAGAGAGAGAGAGAGAGAGAGAGAGAGAGAGAGAGAGAGAGAGAGAGAGAGAGAGGAGAGAATTCCAAATTCACCCAATTAGTTTTCATAACTAAGGATGACTTGAATTTTGCTCTTCCCAGTCCTACCTTAATCCTTTCATCATATCAGAAGACTGCCTTCTCAAAATCAGTGGTTTCCTTAGATAAGGAGCTACTTCTCTAAATCTCACCTCTAGAAGTTTCCTTCCCCCCACCCCCCAAAGGAATAAGCCATGTTTAATTTAAGTCCCCTTTAGGAACTCAGCCTGTGCAAGTTATTTAATTCATTTTAAAAAGGCCTTGAGGTAGAGGTAAAAAAAAATATGTTCGGTTCATTTTTTTAAATAAGAGCTTACCGAATCCTTACTTTCCTTTCTACCTTCCAGGGAGGATTTTTTAAAAAAATTATTTAGACAAGCCTTTGATGTGTAAGTCATAAACATGTGATGGACATCTGCTTCCTTCCTTCGGTTCCTCCCTGACCTTCATTGATTCATCTGGATGAAAGAGAAAAAAAAATAGAAAATTAAACAAAGCTCCGAAGGCAAGTTAATTTCATAAAAATTAACACGGGGTAGGAAGTTTTGTTTATTTTCACGGACACATTGAGTACCAAACTCTTCAGACACAGTGACTTTGCTTTCTGGAAATCCTTCCAGGACTTTTTGGATCATCAAATGCGTTCAGGAAAAGCTTTAGTACTACTGAAGCTTTTATAAGGAGAGCTTTCATGGGTGAAAGGAACGGAAAACTCCCATCAGCACCAAACAGCTGAATAAGGCACATGCTGCATTAACAGAGGGATAGAATCAAGATCACATGAAGTATTAATACCACTTTACAATGCCTTGGTAAGGCCACACTTGGAATCCTGCAACCAGTTTTGGTCACTATGATGTAAAAAAGATGTTGAGATTCTAGAAAGAGTACAGAGAAGAGCAACAAAGATGATTAGGGGACTGGAGGCTAAAATATATAAGGAACGGCTGCTGGAATTGGGAATGTCTAGTTTAATGAAGAGAAGGACGAGGGGGGACATGATAGCAGTCTTCCAGTATCTCAGGGGCTGCCCCAAAGAAGAGGGAGTCAAGCTCTTCTCCAAAGCCCCTGAAGGCAGGACAAGAAGCAAGGGATGGAAACTAATCAAGGAGAGAAGCAACCTAGAACTAAGGAGAAATTTCCTGACAGTTACAACAATTAACCAGTGGAACAACCAGCCTCCAGAAGTGGTGAATGCTCCAACACTGGAAGTCTTTAAGAAGAGACTGGACAGCCATTTGTCTGAAGTGGTATAGGCTTTCCTGCCTGAGCAGGGGGCTGGACTAGATGACCTCCAAGGTCCCTTCCAACTTTATTATTATTATAAACTCTCCTGCTTTAAAAAAAAAAGAGAGAGATGAAACGTTTTAATCTGTGTAGAAAAAGCAAAATAAACAATGCTTCGTCTCCTTCAGGAGAGTTTGCATGGTTTGGGGACAGAATAAACCACAATATTTGTGGAACCAGGTACACTATACTGGAAAAATGGGGGGAGTGGTTTATCAGAGCAGAATAACAGAGTTGGAAGGGACCTTGGAGGTCTTCTAGTCCAACCCCCTGCTCAAGCAGGAGAACCTATACCATCTCAGACAGGTGATTGTTTAGTGTCTTCTTAAAAACCTTCAGTAATGGAGCACCCACGATTTCTGAAGGCAAGCTGTTCCATTGGTTAATTGTTGTCACTGTCAGGAAGTTTCTCCTTAGTTCTAGGTTGCTTCTCTCCTTGATGAGTTTCCATCCGTTGCTTCTTGTCTTGCCTTCAGGCGCTTTGGAGAATAGCTTGACTCCCTCTTCTTTGGGGCAGCCCTTGAGATACTGGAACTCTGCTATCATGTCCCCCCTCATTCTTCTCTTCATTAAACTAGACATACCCAATTCCAGCAACCGTTCCTTATATGTTTTAGCCTCCAGTCCCCTGATCATCCTTGTTGCTCTTTTCTGCCTTCTTTTTGTCATTACCTTTTTTTCCAAGATGGAGAGAAAGGGACTGACTCAAGGCTGGCTTTGTATCTAAGGCAGTACTAGAACTCACTGCCACTGGTTTTTAGCCTGGTGCCTTAATTACTATAGCAAAATAGTTCTTGTTCCCTCACCCCCTTATAAGCAATCTTAAACAAAAATATGGAGGGAGGGAAGGAAGGAAGGAAGGAAGGAAGGGAAAAAAGAAAGAACACAAGAAAGAAAGAAAGAAAGAAAGAAAGAAAGAAAGAAAGAAAGAAAGAAAGAAAGAGAGAGAGAGAGAGAGAGAGAGAGAGAGAGAGAGAGAGAGAGAGAGAGAGAGAGAGAAGGGGGGGGGGGAGG
>NW_015386413.1:900068-905312 GCF_001527695.2 Protobothrops mucrosquamatus
GGAAGAGGCGGAGGAAGAGGATGAGAAAAAGAAAAAGAAGAAGAAGGAGGAGGAGGAGGAGGAGGAGGAGGAGGAGGAGGAGGAGGAGGAGGAGGAGAAGAAGAAGAAGAAAAAGAAAAAGAAAAAGAAAAAGAAGAAAAAGAAGGTTTCCAGAACTCAGAACTATCTATTGTTCTCCTTTATAAAATATCTTTCAACATTCTCAAAACGTTGATTTGTACAACAATATTAATGTCCTACTGTATCTAACAAGATTCTGTCCATTCTATCACTTCAAATTCCACTTATCTTCTTTAACGATATATGCCAGCCTGGGAACCAATACCAAAGTAAGAACTAAATTCAAATTTACCCAGCAAGTGAATGCAAATGAACTTTTTTCCACTTGTCGCACATGAACGACATCAGACAATATAAATCAGAAGGACACACTTCAATGAAGGTTCTTAATTGATTAGAATGCTCACAGCCGTAGAAATTGGAAGAATCAATTAAATATTTGAAGACGAGTATTGGCAAGGACTAAACTCTTTCAGAATGAAGCTGAAATGAAGAATACAAAATGAAATTAAAGAGCACCACGAAATAGAAAGGGTATCCATGCATTTTACCCTTGTCTGTTTTCCTGGCTTCTCCTAAACATTTCAGGATTCTTATTCTCTGCAGTAATTAAGTACATCATTAAATCGTGATGGCATTTAATATTGCCATCGTACACTAAGAGATTGAAAATGAAGGTACCACCTGAATTGCTAAAGAGTTCGCTTTGTTTCATTTTCTACGTTGGAGGCCTCAACATCTTGGTCTGACTTATGATGGAAACAACACCTGCCATCTTCTGCCTTCAGTTTGGAGGTGAAGAGTAAAGGCAGCCAATTCAAAGGCTTTCACACCCCATATGGTTGACACACAACTTTTGCAGTTGTGATTCTAACCATGACCTGGATGATGGACAATCTCCATAGACATCCCGACCAAGTTGGAAAACAGCCCACTGAACTATCTATTGTATCCTGTTCCTGTTTCTAAACACCTTTTACATTTTTTTTTGTAATGGTTTGCCAAAACCATTTGCAGGATCACAGATGGTAGGACAATGTATTTTCCTGGAAGAAATGTATCCCAAACATTGATTTTCCTCCAACTGCATTGGCTTAACACCAAAGGACTTTTCACATGAGCTTCAAAATCCTAAGGAGAAACCAAACATCCAGGAATAGTTATATTGGGGTCAATTCTTCCAATGTTTTATGAGCACCATTTTTCATCTGTCTGTCTGTCTGTCTGTCTGTCTGTCTGTCTGTCTGTCTGTCTATCTAATCTCTTTCTCATCTATCTATAATCTATCTCTTTCATCTTTCTCTACCTCTATCTCTATCTTTAGCTCTATTTGTTTATCTCTCTTTTATCTCTACCTCTATCTATCTATCTATCTATCTATCTATCTATCTATCTATCTATCTATCTATCTATCTATCTATCATATCTCTCTCATCTATCTATAATCTATATCTATCTTTCATCTCTCTGTGTCTCTGTCATTAGCTCTATCTGTCTCTCTCTTCTATCCCTACCTATCTCTATCTTTCATCTTTCATCTATCTAGCTATCATCTATCTATTTCTTTATCTCTATCTCTGTTTTCTCTCTACCTACCTATCTATCTCTTTCTGTTTTTTTTCTATCTATCTCACTGGGAGTTGGGTAGCATAAACAATAAATAAACAAACATCCCATTTTGAATGACTTCTTAAATATCTTCAAAAATCCTAAACCTTCAAAGGCAATTTCCTTCCCATAATGTTTATGGTATAATTCTGTCCCTCTGCTTTTTTTAGGTCTTGATGCCTTTATTTCTCCTTTTGCTTTTTCCAACTCTAATCAGAAGCTGGCCAGTGGTTTGTTCTCCTTCCCTTGATATGTGTACCAGGTGTTGCTACTACCTTGTTTTAAGTAATAATCAGTTACTCGGTATAACTCCCCAAACTGATTTGCATAATGTCCCTATGAATTTCATAAATGATTTTCAGGTACTCTGAATCCAGTAGAGGTCCAGAGGAAATTGCCTAACAAGCTGTTGAGAGACTAAGGGCTACACATGCTAATCTCACTGGGCAGTAAAAGGATATTTTACATTTTTATTCTGCAAAAAATAGTCTTTGTACTCTATTTTTTAAAGAAAAATATAGTTAGGGTACGCTTAGAGTTGCTATATATTTATATAGCTCCATAATTCCAGATACAACTGACAGACAAAGTTACAATCTCTTCATAGAGATGAATTAAATTTCACTGACTCACCTACTTAAAGCAACGTTGCAATTGTCGTATGACATACCAAAAAGCTTACACATATGGTACATATGTACTATAATAAATACTTTGGATAAATTATTCATTTACCAGCAAGCCAACAAAAATGGGATCCATCAAACAAAAAATAATGCAGGAGTAGAATAGGCAGGGGGGGCAGAATTAAGCAAGTCAGTAGCCTAGAATCATTGCATTCCCACAAATGACCAAATCCAACCTCTCTTGAATTGCCTTGACTCTTATCTGATGCCAGTTTAGTATTGTAGTGTTAGTTGTACAGATTCTTGCATACAGGCTTCAGCAATAAATCTTCTGAACTGGAATTTATGTTGTGATCCTGATCTTTCGTGCCTGACACCTAATCTATTTAAACATTCTCCATGTTTTGACACCAAGTTAAGATGGTAGTAACTGGCTTTTTCCAACCACCCAGCAAGTCACAATTGATGGGTTCATGAAAAATCTTAAAAACAAGCAGTATCTGTTTATAGTTATCTATTTACCGATCTAATACATTGAACACAAAATGGACATTTAAATAATGACCTGATGAGGTTTATAATGATAAATGTCTATGGAGATTCTCAGTCATCCAGGTCATGGTGGTTCCCAAAGGTGCTTTTTCAAACGGCAACTGGACTTTCTTTTCCTTGAAAATGTTTTGCTTCTCATCCAAGAGGCTTCTTCAGTTCTTCAGTCAGAACTGAAGAAGCTTCTTGGATAAGAAGCGAAACGTAGAATAGAATATAATAGAATAGAGTAGAGTAGAGTAGAGTAGAGTAGAGTAGAGTAGAGTAGAGTAGAGTAGAGTAGAGTAGAGTAGAATAGAATAGAGTAGAGTAGAGTAGAGTAGAGTAGAGTAGAGTAGAGTAGAGTAGAGTAGAATAGAATAGAATAGAATAGAATAGAATAGAATAGAATAGAATGAAGAATGGAAATAGAATAGAATAGAATAGAATAGAATAGAATAGAATAGAATAGAATAGAATAGAATAGAATAGAATAGAATAGAATAGAATGAAGAATGGAAATAGAATAGAATAGAATAGAATAGAATAGAATAGAATAGAATAGAATAGAATAGAAATAGAGTAGAGTAGAGTAGAGTAGAGTAGAGTAGAGTAGAGTAGAGTAGAATAGAATAGAATAGAATAGAATAGAATAGAATAGAATAGAATAGAATAGAATGAAGAATGAAAATAGAATAGAATGAAGAATGGAAATAGAATAGAATAGAATAGAATAGAATAGAAATAGAGTAGAATAGAATAGAATGGAATAGAATAGAATAGAATAGAATAGAATAGAATAGAATAGAATAGAAATAGAATAGAATAGAATAGAATAGAATAGAATAGAATAGAATAGAATAGAAGCTGGAAGGAACCTTGGAGCTCCAGTTGCCTCTTGAAAAAGCACCTTTGGCATTATAATGATAGCATTCATCCTGATAACAATCATTTTTTTCTGGCTTACCTGGCGTCGCTTCCTACCTGCTAAGAGGGCTTAGTAGAGGTATGTCATGAAAAGAGATGTGGATGGTTTATTTCAGTGCCCTGCTTTTAGGAAGCCTCTTGCATTTGGAGCGTTTACTTTAAATTTTCTACAGTTTCCATACGTGTGTGTGTGTGTGTGTCCGCCTTTGTACAGGCGATGGTGACGGCGATAATAACGACAGAGAGAAGGTGAAGGCATATCCCAGCTCTCTCCTCCAGAACCGGAGGAAAGATGTGCTTTTCCATACATAAAAAGAAAATAGCCAGGAACCTCTTCAATTACCTTTCATTCCGTTTTCAATCTTTAACTTAGCTGGATGGCTCCAACCGCTGCTTGCGAAATGAACTCCGGTATAAAGCTTGGCACATTTTCTCCCTCCGCCCCCCCAATAAGTTGCACTTATTTATTTATTTACCACGCTATCCCGCCGTTCCAGTTCTGTGGGCTTTTTTTGAAATTATTTATTTATTTCCTCTGGAGGTCTGATGGAAAAACGATGCCAAGTGTCTTTACAAATTTATTACCTGTTTGCTAGAATCCTTAAAGGGAAAAAGAATCAGACAAAAAGCAGTAACCAAATAAGACAGAGAGCAGAAAAACAACCGTACATTGTGTGTGTGTTTGTGTGTGTGTGTGTACACACACACACACATACATATATAGAAAAAGTACAGAGAAGAGCAACAAAGATGATCAGGGGACTGGAGGCTAAAACACATAAGGAACGGCTGCTGGAATTGGCTATGTCTAGTTTAACGAAGAGAAGGACGAGGGGGGGACACGATAGCAGTCTTCCAATATCTCAGGGGCTGCCCCAAAGAAGAGGGAGTCAAGCTATGGGGACAGTGCAGTCATGCATCAAGGAGATTTTGGTTAGTTATAAAGGATTTATGTAACGCTCCTTCAGGATGATTCTCAGTGCAGTTTACAGAATCTGAAAACAGATTAAAATGATTTTTTTTAAAACACAGGAAATTATTAGAAGCAGCCTGCAGAAACAAATAACAAATTCACTGGAGACTGAATAGAGAAAGTTGAACTCCAAGAGTTGTTGTTGTTATTGTTGTTGCGGTTGTTTGCAATAGCATCTTAGCCTGTCACCAATCTCCCATCTAAATGGGTTTAATGAAGAGAAGGACGAGGGGGGACATGATAGCCAATGTTCCAATATCTCAGGGGTTGCCACAAAGAAGAGGCAGTCAAGCTATTCTCCAAAGCGCCTGAAGGCAGGACAAGAAGCAACGGATGGAAACTCATCAAGGAGAGAAGCAACCTGGAACTAAGGAGAAACTTCCTGACAGTGAGAACAATTAACCAGTGGAACAACCTGCCTCCAGAAGCGGTGAATGCTCCAACACTGGAAGTTTTTAAGAAGAGACTGGACAGCCATTTGTCCGAAATGGTATAGGGTTTCCTGCCTGAGCAGGGGGTTGG
>NW_015386413.1:905446-923299 GCF_001527695.2 Protobothrops mucrosquamatus
ATCAAGGAGAGAAGCAACCTGGAACTAAGGAGAAACTTCCTGACAGTGAGAACAATTAACCAGTGGAACAACCTGCCTCCAGAAGCGGTGAATGCTCCAACACTGGAAGTTTTTAAGAAGAGACTGGACAGCCATTTGTCCGAAATGGTATAGGGTTTCCTGCCTGAGCAGGGGGTTGGACTCGATGACCTCCAAGGTCCCTTCCAACTTCATCATCATCATCATCATCATCATCATCATCATCATCATCATCATCATCATCATCATCATCATCATCATCATCATTATTATTATTATTATTATTATTATTATTATTATTATTATTATTATTATTATTATTATTATTATTATTATTATTATTATTATTATTATGTATATGAAGGAGGATGGGAAAGCAATAGTTGCAAAATGAATTCAGGCTGATTATGGAAACACTGAGGGTTTTATGTGGCCTTTAGTTTTATTTTCATGTTGCATTTTAAAAGGTTTTTTTGTGTGTGTGTGTGTATGTGTGTGAATACACAGATTTACATATAAACTGCTGAGGGAACCGTTATTACCAAGTGGGATATCAATATTGAGAGTATTTAAATGGATAAATGAACAAATATTACCGGAAAGCCACTGTAACCATTCAATTGGTTTGCTTTATAGGCTTGCTTGCTGAGATAAAATGAAATATTCTCTTCTAGGCATCTTCTGTTAGTGATGAGGCGTGGACACATCCACAGAAGTTGTCTCCATTGCCTGTAGTGGGTTTGTTCTGTTATTTTAGCCTTCCTTCTCCTGACTGACATTGGTGGGACTTCCTGGTAACCCTATTTCGCTTTTCAAGATCAGCCATGTTGGGTAGTACTATTATGCCAGGAGTTCAATCCTGACTAGCTCAAGGTTGACTCAACCTTCGATCCTTCCAAGGTTAGTGAAATGAGGACCCAGATTGTTGGGGTCTATTTTTTTCCTTCCTTCCTTCCTTCCTTCCTTCCTTCCTTCCTTCCTTCCTTCCTTCCTTCCTTCCTTCCTTCCTTCCTTCCTTCTTTCACAGTGGTTAGAATGCAGCATTGCAGGCTAACTCTACCCACAGCCTGGAGTTTGATCCTAACCAACTCAAGATTGACTCAGCCTTCCATCCTTACAAGGTCAGTAAAATGAGGACCCAGATTGTTGGGGGCAACAGGCTGACTCTGTAAACCAAACAGAGAGAAGCTGTAAAAGCAGTGTGAAGCAGTATATAAGTCTAAGTGCTACTGTGATTTTCCTTCCTTCCTTCCTTCCTTCCTTCCTTCCTTCCTTCCTTCCTTCCTTCCTTCCCAATGGTTAGAATGCAGCATTTCAGGCTAACTCTATCCACAGCCTGGAGTTTGATCCTAACCAACTCAAGGTTGACTCAGCCTTCCATCCTTACAAGGTCAGTAAAATGAGGACCCAGATTGTTGGGGGCAATAATGCTGACTCTGTAAACCGCTTAGAGAGGGCTGTTAAGCATTTTGAAGCGGTATATAAGTCTAAATGTTAATGCTATTGCTACAAAAAATATTCCCACTGTCAGGAGCTCGATCCTGACTGGTTCAAGGTTGACTCAGCCTTCCATCCTTCCGAGGTGGGTAAAATGAGGACCCAGATTGTTGGGGGCAACAGGCTGACTCTGTAAACCGCTTAGAGAGGGCTGTTAAGCATTTTGAAGCGGTATATAAGTCTAAATGTTAATGCTATTGCTACAAAAAATATTCCCACTGTCAGGAGCTCGATCCTGACTGGTTCAAGGTTGACTCAGCCTTCCATCCTTCCGAGGTGAGTAAAATGAGGACCCAGATTGTTGGGGGCAAAATACTGATTCTGTAAACCATGCAGAGAGAGGCTGTAAAGCACTATTATTATTATTATCACTAACTTCTATGCCGCCCTTCTCCCCACGGGACTCAGGGCGGCTCACAGCATGTTAAAAAACAACACAAAAAACATTTCCCCTGTAAAACCAATTAAAAATCAAATATATTAATGGCTGTGTCATTATTAAAATCTTTAAAAAAATTTCCCTATTTAAAATTCACCCTAGGTCAGTCCCGCTTGTTGAAAAAGCCATGTCTTGAGGGCGCGGCGGAAGGTTAAGAGATCCGGGATCGTCCGGATCTCGGGGGGTAGTTCGTTCCAGAGGGTGGGGGCACCCACNCAGTGCAGCTCGCGCAGCAGCGGCGTTACGTGGGAGCGACGTGTCGCTCCCAACACCGCCCGCGCGGCCGCATTCTGGACCAGCTGAAGCCTCCGGATGCTCCTCATAGGGAGCCCCATGTAAAGAGCATTACAGTAGTCCAGGCGGGAGGTGACGAGAGCCTGAGTGACTGTGCGCAAAGCATCCCGGTCCAGAAAAGTATGAAGTAGTATATAAGTCTATGTGCTAGTGCTAGTTCTATCTACGTGGACCATGTCTGCTTCAACTTGAGTAACTCCATGAACGTATCCATGGAGCTATTTTGTTAGCAATATAGAAATTGTTTTCCTGTTGCTTTTTCTAAACATGATTCTTCCACCTGAAGATTCCTGGGGTTTACTGGAGGTGGTTTTCATCTGGTTTGATTTTGCTTTGGTTCTTATTTTGAGATCAAGCCAAGGTAACAGAAAGCCTAGAAATGGAATAATAGGGTTGGTAGGGACCTTGGAGACCCCCTATTTGAGGTCACTTTCTGCAAACATACCAGGGGTATTTCTTCACCTCATCCAATGACTTCTTTTGTTTACCATCTTAATAATCTTCATTAGCAGAATCACAGTGTTGAAAGGAGTGCCAAAGAATTGAGGCCTTTGAACTCTGGTGCTGGAGAAGACTCCTGCGAGTCCCCTGGACTGCAAGGCGATCAAACTGGTCAGTCCTAGAGGAGATCAACCCTGACTGCTCTTTAGAAGGCCAGATCCTGAAGTTGAAACTCAAGTACTTTGGCCACCTAATGAGAAGGAAGGACTCCCTGGAGAAGAGCCTGATGCTGGGAAAGATTGAAGGCAAGAGAAGAAGGGGACAATGACAGAGAAGGAGGTGGCTGGATGGAGTCCCTGAAGCAGTAGGCGTGAGCTTCAATGGACTCCAGAAGATGGTAGAGGACAGGAAGGCCTGGAGGAACATTGTCCATGGGGTTGCGATGGGTCGGACACGACTTCGCAACTAACAACAACAAGAGTTGGATGTTCCAGGAAGTAATCTCCCTAAGTGAGCAAAGAGTTTGGATCACCTGGCTCAGGGGTCTCCAGACTTGGCAGCTTTAAGCTTTTAAGCTTGGCTAGCTGAGGAATTCTGGAAGTTGAAGTCCACAAGTCTTAAAATTGTCAAGTTGGAAGAGCCTCTGATCTGGATGATGATAGCTTACTGCTAGAACAGTGGTTCTCAACCTGTGGGTCGGGACCCCATTTGGGGTCGATCGACCATTTCACGGGGGTCACTAAGCAAGGCTGTCCGCCATTTTTTTTGTCTGCCATTTTTTTTGTCCGCCATTTTTCCCCCTTTTCCGGCGGGTGCCTTACCTCCCTTGGGCTGGGCCAGCTGGTGGTCGGCCTGCTACGGCTCTGCCACTTGCCAGCTACGGCTCGGCCAGCGCAGGGGGCGGAACCACGCATGCGCGGTGCTCCCAGGCAGGGAAAGTCCTCGACTTACGACCGGTTGGGTAGTCCTCGACTTACGACCGGTTTAGTCCTCGACTTACGACCGGTTTAGTCCTCGACTTACGACTGGTTGGGGTCGCGGCATTAAAAAGGTTGAGAACCACTGTGCTAGAAGATGGTTGCAGCTTGTGAGGATTGGGAAAAGTGGTTTTGCCAAAGAATGGCGGGCCTTTAAATCAATTCCTTTTGGGTTGAAGACAAATCCCTGAAGGAAAGATCTCAGATAAACATTTGCCCACTGCAGAAGAATATGAGAACGTTGCTGTAATGGGACTTGTTAAACCACTCAGCAAAAAAAGTGGGAAGTACTTTGTCTCATAAAGTTCATGGCCATTGTTGTCTATACACTAATGGAAAATAAACACTATTAAGCTTGAACTTTTAGTACAGGAAGGCAGTTTAATAGGATACCAGACACCTTGTGAATAATAATGAATAGAATATAGCAATTAATGGATACAATTTATTCCAAAGAAAGCGAACAATAGAGATAAGTTGCGAACATAAAAGTGCATGGAAAGGGACAAGTTACTCAGAGTTCAACTAAATTAGCTTAGATACACTACAGGGTGTATCTAATTTAAAATAAGGGAGGGATAAATACAAGCTCTACTGTTGTTTATGTCTACTACCGCCTGCCTAACCAAGAAGATCATGTGCTCGCAAGCAAATTCCAACTCTTTCAAAGGCATGGCACATTTACATGGCTGTTTAATTACCTTAACACCCATTCGGAGACAAAGTCTGTCAACTTCCTCTTCCGGGATATAAATACCAATAACAATAGCACTTAGACTTACATATTGCTTCACAGTGCTTTACAACCCCCTCTAAGTGGTTTATAGGGTCAACCTATTGCCCCCAACAATCTGGGTCCTCATTTTACTGACCTTGGAAGGATGGAAGGCTGAGTCAACCTTGAGTTGGTCAGGATCGAACTCCTGGCAGTGAGAATGTTTTGGTTTTTTTGTAGCAATAGCAATAGCACTTAGACTTCTATTTGTAAGAAGCTGTGGTCTTCCTGTCTCTTGCATAACAGGAGAACAATTCAAAAAAAGGGCTGCCCAAAGAATTAAGGATATAGAAGCACAAAGTGAGACAGCGATCCTTAGTAAGGTGGGTAACTTGAAATGGCTGAGTAAATACAAGCGTGCTTTTCAAGTAGACAGCTATTTGAAGTTACAACTGCCAAAACACCTTAGGGAGGTATTTACGCAAGTGAGATTCGAACAGCTCGACACAATGGTCAGATATGGGAGGTTCCATTCTATACCTTACAATGAGCGTCTCTGCATTTGCGGAGTGGCAGAGGTAGAAGACCTGGCTCACATACTATTTGATTGTTGCCTGTACAAGAGGGTGAGAGGCAGATACCTCGGTCTGTATACCAAATGAATGACTCATTGGGATCCCCATATCAAAACAACTTACCTTATGTGCGGCCAGAACTTGAAAATAACATTTAACGCAGCACAGTATTTAAACAAAATGGTTCGGTTGAGATCTGCATATGTGGGACTGATTGGGGTAGATTGCAAGGGTGACTCCAAGATATAATTTTATCATGTTTTATCTATATTTTAAATTATTGTACTCTATTTTAACTTCATTTTAGATTGTATTTTACTCCAATTTCATCTTAAGTCGTATTTTACTCTAGTTCCATTTTATCAAATTTTATTTTAAATTGCTTTTGTCAAACTTTGGTAATGATTTGTTGTTGGAACTTTGCACTTTGATATGGCCCAAGGGCTAATCAATAAAGATTTATTAATAGCACTTAGACTTATATACCGCTTTGCAGTGCTTTACATCCCTCTCTAAGCAGTTTATAGAGTCAGCCTATTTCCCCCAACAATCTGGGTCTTCATTTTACCAACTTGGGAAGGATGGAAGGCTGAGTCTACCTTGAGACGGTCAGGATCGAACTGCTGAACTGCAGGCAGCCAGGGGTTGGCAAAAGTATCCTGCAGTGCTGCATTCTAACCACCGCACCACCACAGCTCATATAAAGGAAATTGCATCCTGAAAATTCCTAGCCAGTTTCATGAGCTCTCCTAATTGGCTCCTGTGCAGATTCCCTGACGCCCAATCCCTTCCTTGGGAAAATATGATTGGGCGATCCCGGCCCCAATAGCAAAAACACAAATTAAGTGTGTTATTTATAACGAGTTTGGAAGCTGAGCGGCAACCTTGCCATGTCTGAGATTGGTGCACACACCATTTGAACACCTGAAGAACATCTGAAAAGATGAGGCTAAAATGCCTGCCTTGATTTTAGAAGAAAATTTAGTTCAAGCTTGAGTATCTTCAATAATTAGCAGCAACAGCAAAGGGAATACAATTACAGGAAGTGCAAATTGCTTTTTATTTAAATGCTCTCCATTGTTTTCAATACATCCCGCTGTGTGAGTCCCTCTTTAAATTAGAAGGAGTGTGTGTAATTTCTGTCCCTCCACTGAGGTTTACCGAAATATATGTGTTCTTTAGATGCTTCCTTATGCGTTTGGAGGATTAAACTGCTGCAAGAACTTTGCAACGACAGAGATCAATGGTGATTTAGTTAATTGTGTGTATTCCAGCTCTCTTTTTAAATTTGCTTGTATTTTTAAAGTTTCCCGTACATACGTCTTCTTTCTCTGTTGAAGAGAGGGCGGGCAGGGCCACCGGCTCAGAGGAAGATCTTCTTTCCAGTCTAAGGCAACCAGTTCAAAGAAACATTAAAAAAAAAACAGACTTCTTGGGGAAATATCTTTTTCCTCTTTTCCCTGGGGAAAGAGATTTTTCCTTTGAATTTTAGCGAGAGTCAGAGGTTCAAGGAACAAAGAAAGCCGCATTTGATAGGGCCGCACAGCAGTTCAGTTTGGAAGGAGAGAAGGTGCTTTGGAGAGCACAAGGTCCTGCACACAGCTCCTGTTGGCAACTCCTTAAGATACTAAAGCTGAGAGTAATATTATTCCCCTCGGCAGCTCCACCATGAGAACCTACATTTGGTTTGAGAAGTTGGGGGTACATGCTACTTGTATCCCAGCATGCGCTCATGCTCTTTAAAGCTGAAGAGTTGCACAGCTCCAGTAGATAGAGCAGGGGTCTTCAAACTTGGCCCTTTTATGACTTCTGGACTTCAATTCCCAGAATTCCTCAGCCAGGCATGCCTGGCTGAGGAATTCTGGGAGTTGAAGTCCACAAGTCATAAAAGGGCCACGTTCGAAGACCCCTGTCTTAAATCTAACAAACAAAATGGAGGCTCTGCTGAGGAATTCTGGGAGTTGAAGTCCACAAGTCATAAAAGGGCCAGGTTTGAAGACCACTGATATAGAGCTACATCTGAATGTCTTCAAGAATCTATTAACACGATCCCACTTTCATTCGATACAAGAAGATATAGCGGGGGACCAGAGGTGGGCTGCCCACAGGGGAAGGCAAATTCAGGGTTTAAAATTGATTCTACATTTCAGATCTCAGGGTTTTTCTTCTATGCCTGGTTATCAGAACCTCAAAAGCTCTGAATAACAGAATAACAAGAGTTGGAAGGGACCTTGGAGGTCTTCTAGGCCGACCCCCTGCTCAGGCAGGAAAACCTATACCATATCAGACAAATGGTTGTGCAATCTCTTCTTAAAAACCTCCAGTGTTGGAGCACCCACAACTTCTGGAGGCAAGCAGTTCCACTGGTTAATTGTTCTACCTGTCAGGAAATCCCTCCTTAGTTCCAGGTTTCTTCTCTCCTTGATGAGTTTCCATCCATTGCTTCTTGTCCTGCCTTCAGGCGCTTTGGAGAATAGCTTGACTGCCTCTTCTCTGGGGGCAGCCCCTGAGATATTGGAAGACTGCTATCATGTCCCCCCTCGTCCTTCTGTTCATTAAACTAGACATACCCAATTCCAGCAACCGTTCCTTATATGTTTTAGCCTCCAGTCCCTTAATCATATTCAGAATGTCAGGTCAGTAATATAATTTTCCTTATCTATGATTTAATGGAGGATGAGGCCAACCTGGAAAACTCAGGCCATTTTCCTTCCCGAATTTTGATTGGTTAAGAAAAGGAACATGAGTTCTAAACCTGTCTTAGACAAGGAGTCAGGCTAGTCTCTCTCTCTCAGTCCTAAGAAAAAGTAGTTGGAAATGACAAATGGCTTTCAAAAAGTCTCAAGTTGGGAGTATCCTCTCCTTTTTTGTAGACCCTCAAGAGTTCCTCAATTCACGGAGCAGCTCCAGGTGATAAAGTAGTAGAAGAGACACTTAAAGCTCTCTGGAGAAAGGCAAGGAAAGAATTTGGTGAAACACAAAGTAGGAGCCTTTGATAAGGATGAGCTTGTGGCAATATGAGTAGCAAAGTATAATTATTTGTCTTAGCTGATTTTTGTTCTCTTCTTCGTGGTTATGATCTTTTGGTTTAACTTAAAATAACTCCTTTCTTTTCTTCAGAGATTATAGCTGCAAATCTGGCATGCACACATCTGAATAACCCGTAGATGGCAGCAAAGAGTTGGCAACCATGTTGCCACCTAGTGGTCCTGCAGACCCATAAAGTTATGATTTATTAGCACTTCTAAACTACTGGTTGGTCATCACTGAATCCCTAAAAATCGCTATCCATCTGAGATTGTGTATTCTGTATTTCTCTGTTGTCTGAAAAATGCCTTTTTTCTCAGTCCTGCTTCTTTTTTTCTTCTTTCCATAGTGTAATTTTTTTTTATTTCCTGTTAAACTGGAGGTGCTGGGTGCTTTCGCGATGGAAATCACGGAGCGGAAAGCAAAGTTCACCTCTGCCTCACACTCACACACACACACACACACACACACACAAACACACACACGTCCCCTCAAAATTAATGTTGCTGCTATTTCTAAGTATTTATGTATCGTCTCTCCTCACATTCAGTCTGGGGGGGGGTCAGGAAACACTTGGAAAGTTGCCTGTAGCAAGGATTAGGAGACCTGCTGTGAAAAGACAAATAGCAAGTAGCAAAACTCATTCATGCATGAGCCTGCTATTGTTTTTCTTTCTTTCTTCTGTTTCTTTTTCTGGGCAATTTTAGAAATGGTGCAGAGGTAAATATGGAATTATCAGTTGGTGTCAGGAACAAAGAATCAAGATCACATGTTCAACCTCAATTAAGCTAGTTTGCAATAGCGGTGAATATCTGTAGTTCAGACGTAGGATGGATGAGAGTAGAAGTTTGTTCTCCGAGTTTGTGGGTTGGCTTCCAAATGTGTCATTACACAGGCTAGGTAACCTCTTCAGCGGAGTTTAGGGGATGTCAGTATCGGTGTTCTGTTTATGACCTAATGTAACATCTCCATCACAAGACCCATCACAAGAGTCTCACTGATGACTCAACAGCTGGCCCATCCCCCTCCCACCAGCAGTTCACCTCCCAATGATCCTGACTTGACGTAAACTCCCCATCTCAAGACCCATCACAAGCCTCTCACTGATGACTAACTCCTGACCCATCACAAGACCCATCACAAAAGTCTCACTGATGACTCACTCCTAGCTTTTAATGGAAACCAAATTGGCTTGAGTTCAGCATAAATAAATTGAAAGCAAGCCCTCTTAGGAATCTCTTAGCATTTCTTTCAACATACTTTATCCAAGTATGATAATGTGGGAAGTCAGATCCCCAGAGAAGGAAATATTAAAAGGGCAGATATATATATTTCCTCAAAAGTATTTTAAAAAGCAGAAACCAACTTTGGCTCCAAATCTCTCTGCCCCAAGCAAGACCTAGCCCCATACAGATGCAGATGTAAAACCACCAGAAAGTTGAAGCCAGAGCAATCAAGAAGACAAAGAGAAAATCTGCATACCCCACCCAAACTCTAGGAGTCATTATCCCCATCACCTGGGAAGCAGGATATGATAATAGGATTAAACCACAGATATCAAGGCCTAGAAAAACACTCAGAAATATCCTCAAAGTTCATGCCACAGGAACAGGAAACTATTCCAAGAAGGGCTAGAGGGGGTATAAAAGACCTTCTGCCCATGTGCTCACTCTCTTTCTTCTCCTCTGCTCCTTCTTGCAAGGACCATCTTTCTTCTGCAATAAACTGTAACCTTCTTCACAAAGCAGTTGCCATGTTTGTTTATTTATTCCCGGCTTGGATGAACCAGGATGAAGACTTACTTCTAACAATAATAAGGGTTAGGAATAGACCCCTTGCTTCGTCACACTTGCCACCTCTTTCTTTAGCTTTTGTTGATTTTTATCATGATTCGTTTGATTGTTTTCAGCCACCCAGAATCAATGAGATTTTTACCAGATATAAAATGCATTAGCCTGATATTGGGACCATGGGAGCATTCTGCCTTAATGGGAAAGACATCTCAGTAAACTAAAATCAACGTGGACTGCAACACCTTTTTCACTTTGGATCAAATCCCCAAGCACTGGTCTATTGAGAACCTCAATGAAGCTGAATTGTGTTTGTGTGTTGCACGAATATTCCTCAGAAGTCCACTGAATATGATTTAAAGCAAGAACATCACATCCAAGCGATTCAATGCCATCCTGAAATTCTATTTGATAGAGTCAGCTGACTTTAATAGAAAACATGCAACAGTGACTGCACATTTTACCCATTTATTAAATCCAATACAAACAATGTTTTAGGGATTATTATTATTACATTATTCCTTCTCAATGGAATGCCCAGTTCATAGCTCTAGGGGATGAACTTAGGAGAACATATCATTACACTGATACCATTAAATTCAAAAACCAGAAGCCTAAATCAAAGTAATCTGTAGTGAGGATTAATTTAGGTATAATATGGTTGATTCAGACAGCACCGTATCCTTCCCTTCTCCTAACCATCATATAGAATATCAAAAGTCATAGATAGATTCCTTCTGTTATTCCAGTTTCAATATCTGTTATATCTGTTAAATTTTACATGAATACTTTTTATTAGTTCTGATTTAATTCCTCTTGGAAAAAACAGTTATCCTTAGTACTGTAACTGGAGTAGGCAAAGCATAGGCAGATGTTCTCCACCCTTTACCCTTGCTCTGAAACTTATTGTGCAATAAAAATTGATAAAGGAGAAACATAGTGAATACTATCCTTATCAACATGGATGTGATCTTATTTATAATCATAAATCCATGCTTTTTTCATTCTCCATATTGGTTTGAAAAAAACACTTAATTCCATTTAAACCTGTGTCAATAGCTCAGCTGAGTGCTGAGTTGTATGCTGATAAATTCCATATTTATTCAGGGTTATTTTGTAGACTGCCGAATTAAAGACCAAAATAAACTTTGAGTTTATAGTAGACATTTCTTAAACCTTGGACAGAAAAAAAATCTCATCTCCATAGCCATCAGGAACTTGCCTTTGACCAGCATAAAGATATAACATTTTCCACCATGCTCTGGTTATAACAGTTGTTTGATTCTTCTAGGACAGGGATAGGCAACCTTGGCTCTTTTATGACTCGTGGACTTCAACTCCCAGAATTCCTGAGCCAGCCATGCTGAGGAGAAAGGGAGAGGTTTCTGTGCTTAGCCATGCTGGCTGAGGAATTCTGGGAGTTGAAGTCCACAAGTCATAAAAGAGCCAAGGTTGCCTACTCCTGTTCTAGGTCAAATCCATTGGGGACAAATTTGCCTTGTTTAAAGCATCTGCACATTAAAAATGGGTAAAAAAAATGAAAAGGAACACAGGAAAGAAAGAGTTAAAGACGAAGTCTCAAAAGTCTATTGAATCTGAAAATGTCCTTTTCTTTCACTCATTACCACCGTCTATTTTGTGGGAAGTAGGCCTTGGACCGTTGCATACTTTTCTTTTTTTAAAAAAATGTGATTTTTCTTATTGTAGCTGTTTCTTTCAAGCTGCTTTGATAAATTAGCAAGCTATGGATAATGATAAACTGTGAGTGATTTTGGTAGTCAGTCATATACCAAAGATCCCATGACATTAGTTTTTTTTTTTAAAAAAAAAAAGAATCCAATTTTATTAGAGCAGGGGTCTTCAAACTTGGCCCTTTGATGACTTGTGGACTTCAACTCCCAGAATTCCTCAGCCAGCATGGAGAACCGTGGTCTCTTTATGACTTGTGGACTTCAACTCCCAGAATTCCTCAGCCAGCATGGAGAACCGTGGCCTCTTTATGACTTGTGGACTTCAACTCCCAGAATTCCTTAGCCAGCATGGAGAACCGTGGCCTCTTTATGACTTGTGGACTTCAACTCCCAGAATTCCTCAGCCAGCATGGAGAACCGTGGCCTCTTTATGACTTGTGGACTTCAACTCCCAGAATTCCTCGGCCAGCATGGAGAACCGTGGCCTCTTTATGACTTGTGGACTTCAACTCCCAGAATTCCTCGGCCAGCATGGAGAACCGTGGCCTCTTTATGACTTGTGGACTTCAACTCCCAGAATTCCTCGGCCAGCATGGAGAACCGTGGCCTCTTTATGACTTGCGGACTTCAACTCCCAGAATTCCTCGGCCAGCATGGAGAACCGTGGCCTCTTTATGACTTGCGGACTTCAACTCCCAGAATTCCTCGGCCAGCATGGAGAACCGTGGCCTCTTTATGACTTGCGGACTTCAACTCCCAGAATTCCTCAGCCAGCATGGAGAACCGTGGCCTCTTTATGACTTGTGGACTTCAACTCCCAGAATTCCTCAGCCAGCATGGAGAACCGTGGCCTCTTTATGACTTGTGGACTTCAACTCCCAGAATTCCTCAGTCAGCATGGAGAACTGTGGCCTCTTTATGACTTGTGGACTTCAACTCCCAGAATTCCTCAGCCAGCGTGCCTGGCTGAGGAATGCTGGGAGTTGAAGTCCACAAGTCATCAAAGGGCCAGGTTTGAAAACCCCTGTATTAGATCAAGAATTCCTACTCATAACAAATCAAATTAACTCTCTCTCTTCCAGGTTTTTAGCTGCTAACAAACTACGAATTAATTCATCACTCCATCTCAGTCACTGAGGTAACTACAGAGCTGAACTAAACTGAACTATATTCAGATATAATGGATTTACTGTAGATTCAACTTTGCCATTTCTTAAAGAAAGTCCATGGATATTCTCAAGCTTAATTTAATCACGACCAACCGCATTGATTTAACTGTAATACTGAGTTTTTAGCAACGTCACTTTTAACTTGGGCCATGACCACCCTATTCGCTGGGTTAGTGTGTGTTTGTTTGTTTACTTCTAAGAATTAAATTGCCAGTTTGCTTTTCGATTAAATATAGTATTAAATAATTGTGCAGGTAAAAAAATATATATACAGTATATTTTCATCATGGTGTCGTTTAATCAGAAAGCCAGCCGCGTCATGGATGCGACTAGAATTTTGTTCCCATTTAACATAAATTCCATGCAATTACGGGATATAATTAATTTGATTTTGTTCTGTTCACCCCTCTGCAAAACCCAAATCCAGGTTTGTTCCAGAAATGGTGTCACAATTATTTTCCTTGTATTGTCCCCTCCGGAACCTGATATAAACTGTAATGCAACCATATCCCACTAGGCATTTTTGTTCCTCTATTCTGGCAAGCATTTTTTTAAAAAACCTAATTGGTCTTTTTGTGTTTCTCTTTGGCTGCCTCCGTACTGCTAATGCATATCTTTGCGCTTCCACACCCCCTAAAGACTTGTCAGGTTAAAGATGAATGACTCAGTGTTTCTCAACCTTGACCATTTTAAGGCATGTGGACTTCAACTCCCAGAATTCCACAGCCAGGCCCACTGGCTGAGGAATTCTGGGAGCTGAAGTCCACAAGTCATAAAAGGGCCAAGTTTGAAAACCCCTGATCTAAAAGAAAATAGAATACGGAAGAAGACAGAAGGAATTTCCCACCTGTAACCTCACAGGTTCTAATCCCTTGTCCCCATTTCTGCTAGATAAAGTGAATCTCATCAAATCTGTTGCTTCATAGCTATCATTTATTAATTTACTAATGATGATGATGACGATCAAGATGGCTTCAGCCAGGTTCGTTGTAGAGTTGAGAGTTATTCATTCAGTTGTGTCTGACTCTTGTTGATTCTATGGACCAGGTCTCTCTACACCTTCTGATCTTGCACTATTTCTTTGAGTTGTTGACGGTGTCCAGCCACCGTCTTCTTTGACCATTAACTCTTCCAAACATAACTACTTTCTCCAGTGAATTCCCCCTTGGTATGACATGGCCAAGGTAACTGAGATGCAATTTTGTGATTTTTGCCTTCCAATGATTTGTCTGGTGTTAAGTGGTCCAGTATTAGCTTCTTGATCACCTTTCTTCTCCAAGGAATACACAGCACCACAGCTCACAAACAAGTCAACGTTCTTCCTGTCTCGCTTTTTTTAAGATCCAACTTTCAATCAACTAATGCTTTTGGGTTGAAAAAAAGAATAACAATCGTCATCTTCAATAAAAAAAATTCTAGTCAAGTTGACCAAGGCAGTAAGAAGGTTATGAAAACCTAATGAAATTCATCAGTCAAAGAACTAGTCACCTTCAATATCACTTGAATATGGACAGATCTTTGTGTGTTTGTCCCTAATTGTATGATAGTAGTTGTCACTGCAATCAATTAATCACATTACGATCTGTCAACATCCAGCTCAAGAATCTAAATAAAACTCCAAGTTCATTCCATTTCTGAAAATCTTACTGTTTATTGAATACACTACATGGTAATAATAATAATAATAATAATAATAATAATAATAATAATAATAATAATAATAATAATAATAATAATAATAATAATAATAATAATAATAATAATAATAATAATAATAATAATAATAATAATAAAGTTGGAAGGGACCTTGAAGGTCATCTAGTCCAACCCCCTGCTCAGGCAGGAAACCCTATACCATTTTCGACAAATGGCTGTCCAGTCTCTTCTTAAAAACTTCCAGTGTTGGAGCATTCACTGCTTCTGGAGGCAGGTTGTTCCACTGGTTAATTGTTCTCACTGTCAGGAAGTTTCTCCTTAGTTCTAGATTGCTTCTCTCCTTGATTAGTTTCCACCCGTTGCTTCTTGTCCTGCCTCCAGGCGCTTTGGAGAATAGCTTGACTCCCTCTTCTTTATGGCAGCCCCTAAGATATTGGAACACTGCTATCATGACCCCCTCGTCCTTCTCTTCATTAAACTAGACATACCCAATTCCAGCAGCCGTTCCTTATATGCTTTAGCCTCCAGTCCCCTAATCATCTTTGTTGCTCTTCTCTGTACTCTTTCTAAAGTCTCAACATCTTTTTTAATGTTGAAGCAAAACTAACTCTGAGGTTCCCAGACACCAGATTATAGTCCTGATGTACACACACAGTTGTTTCTCCTCTCTCATCAATTACATCTGCTTAATTAGTCTCATACAGTTTTAAGTGGAATGTTATAAGCATCCTGGGTAATTTTCTGGAACTACATCTTGTTCCCAAACTACGCTTCTAGACAACCTTGGATATTTCAGGTTATTTGGGACTGAAGCTTCCCACAAAATTCAATCCCTCTGTCGCCAATTTTATGAATCTGTAACGTGTCATTTCTAGGAGTGTTTTGTTTTTGTGTTGAAAGTTCAGCACAGCAGCTGTGAGAAAACAACCTAGAGACCGTTCTGCCCAGCACATGAACAGAATATGAGGGAGATGCGTGCAACATGATTACCTACTGGTTTGTTATCAAGTTGACACGTTACAATGTCAGATGGGGAGGAAAAAAGAAAGCCATTAAAAAAAAGAGTATGCCTATTATGGCATCAAATTGGAAAATCTTATGGAAAGATCATGCTGTCCTCCCAAACTGAAACTGCTTCTCCATCCTTGGATGGTTATGCCAAGCGAAATAGCAATTTATACACTTACACTGAAAATGCTTGTTGCAATCGGTCAGTGACAGTTAGCCATTACCAGGACTGGCACACTGCACAATGAGCATAGCATTGATGCTGTGCTATTGAACCTCATCTCTCCTAGCTGATATATGCTATTATTTCACTTTGACTACTGTGCCCAGCTCCCTTTTAAGAAGGCTTCGGTAAGTGGAAACAGGTTCAGAAAAGGCAATGAAGATTGTCAGAATCTGAGAATTGTGGGGAGAAATGGAAGAGGCTGGCCACGGGGAAGAAATACGGAGAGATCACGCTCTTCAAAGACCTGAACAGTTGGCACATAGAGGGTGAAAAAGTGTTTTTTCTATTCCAGAAAGATACAGAATAATAGCTATACATTTTGAGAAGACACATTCCAGCTGACCATTAGAAAATCAACCAACCAAGTGCCTGGCATGGTGTACAGGAATATTTGCAGAGTGATTGGAGTAGACACCAAAGTCCAAAGGAAGATTCTACAGAAGTTCATAGAAAAGTTAAGAGGGTTAAGAGGGTCCTAGGGGACTTCCAAATGGACAGTCAGATACTGGCCAATCAACTAGACATTGTGATGGTAAACAAGGACTCACGGACTGTTGGGGATGAGTCTGTGTTGTCTGCATCTCAGACTGAAATGCAAATGGTTCCTGTAGTCTGCAAAGTTTTCCGGAAATCCATTCATCTCCAACCACCTGCGCCCATCTCCAAGAGTGAAGGGACCCAGAGCAGAAAACATCCTGCAGCCAAAAGGCCCCACACCCATTTGCACCACTCAGGTGGCCCTGAGGACAAAGGTAAACACTCTTCTGGGCAGATATCTTGATTAGTTTACCTCCATTGCTTTTTGTCTTGCCTTCAGGTGTTTTGGAAAGTAAGTTGACCCCCTCTTCTTTGTGGTAGCCCCTCAAATATTGGAACATTGTTATCATGTCACCCCTAGTCCTTCTTTTCTCTAGACTTGCCATATCCAGTTTCTGCAATTGTTGTTCATCTGTTTTAGTCTCCAGGCTCATAATCATCTTAGATTTATGTATCACACCACAGTGCTTTACAGCACTCTCTGGGAAGTTTACAATGTCAACATATTACCCCCAACAATCTGGGTCCTCATTTTACGACCTCGAAAGGATGGAAGGCTTAGTCCAGGGGTCTTCAAACTTGCCCCTTTTATGACTTGTGGACTCAACTCCCAGAATTCCTCAGCCAGCATGCCTGGCTGAGGAATTCTGGGAGTTGAAGTCCACAAGTCATAAAAGGGCCAAGTTTGAAGACCCCTGGCTTAGTCAATCTTGAGCCAGTCAGGATCGAGCTCCTGGCAGTGGGCAGAGTTTGCCTGCAGTGTTGCGATCCAAACACTGTGCCACCAAGGATCCTGTATTGTTGTCATGTTAGATTTGTTAACACAACCTTGTTCTCTTTTACTTTTGCCAAATTGAGTCTCTATGGCTTCTCATAGTTTAGGGCCTCACCATGATTAAAGCTGGGCCTTGGGTTTCTATCTTAAAAGACCTAATGTTATGCCCACCTTGACATAAAAGTACGAATCAGAGAGAGAGGTCAGATAAGCAGATACGACAGAATACTTACAGCCAAGTTCTGTTTTCTTTGTAAGTACCATTTAGCCCACAGACAAGATCCAGAAAATTATAAGTAGGGATTACAGAAAAATCCACTTATACGTCTCATGTATATCATCATCCCTTTCATCTTCGTAATGCATCTAGGATGGCACTCTAGTATGAATAGGCAATTAACACGGATGGGGGGAAATACACGATTGAAACATCAAGAATGTCAAAACTGCAAGAAATCTTAATTTATTCAGAAGAAGAGAAGAAACTCATCAAGCCTTAAAATATCTCCCAAGATCATAAAATCAAAGTATTGTTTGTTTTAGGAGCTTGCTACAAAGAATATCACGCACGGGCAGGGAAAAAAAATATCCTCTCTATACTTCCCTTAATTGAATCATGATCCAGCAAGGTTCACATGACTATGAATATGAATTAGAGTATAGAAAGCTTCCTGGTGCAATTATGTTAGCCATATGTACAGGCTGGTGTTCCTATATTAGTCAGAGGGAGGTTTTATTTTATATTTTAATGCAGTACCTTTTAATGCAAATTTTCCATTTTAGAGCCTCTATGTGAACCGAAAAGAAATTATATGTCAATAGACCACGGTATCATGCTGCGGCGTCTCGGTGGGTTAGGAGTGGGAGGCACCGTTATGCGGTGGTTCTCCTCCTTCCTCACCGACCGTACGCAGTCTGTATTGGCAGGGGGACAGAGGTCGACTCCTAGGCCCCTAGCTTGTGGGGTGCCTCAGGGGTCGGTCCTCTCCCCCCTTTTGTTCAATATTTATGTAAAGCC
>NW_015386413.1:923799-945054 GCF_001527695.2 Protobothrops mucrosquamatus
ATTTTAATCGGAAACACAGCTGGGAATATTTGGTTTTAATTCGGCTTTTATCAGGGTTTATTCTTTTGTATTTTTGTATTGTGTATTTTTTGTATTTTGGGTATATTATTTGTTTTTAATATGCTGTGAACCGCCCTGAGTCCTATGGGAGAAGGGCGGTATACAAATTAAAATAATAAATAAATAAATAAATAAATAGTAGTACATCTTTCAAGTGAGAGAAGGTTAGATTAGCAAACATGACTGTGCTTGCCAGGAATAAGGAAAGAAGAAGAGGACAGGTGGAATTAAGGAGAAAACCAATATGTCCTTGGAAGAGATACAGATTCTTCCAAGAGACAGACTGCAACGCAGGACGTTTATCCACATCATCACCCAGGGTTGTGTCAAGGTTTAATGATTTAACAGCTAAACAGCTTATGTAAAGATGTAATGTAAAGTGGATGATGCAATGATAGGATGATGCAATGATAGGAATGACTCAGAGGAGTCTGTGTCTGTGTCCCTTTAAGAGTAAGCAGGGACTGTATCCCTTTAAGAGTCTGAGTATAAAAGGGAAGTTTTTTTTACTGGAGTCTTTCTCTCTCGTCCGTTTGACTGCTGTAATTGCTGTATATTGGAGTTTGCTGAATCACCACGTGTATGTATTTTATTTCTAGTGTATATTTGTAGATAGTGTGCAATATAAACCACATTTAATTACAAACCATTGTTTAATCTATTTACTCCTGGGTTACCTCAGCACAATAAGACTGTGCATGCTCTGACAGGTTGTATTGTGGAAAGAAAGAACTCGAGCCAGCACTTTGAGGAAGGAAAGATTTAATATGTGCAGGTTCAGAAAGCAAAGGGTCTGAACCCCGAGGAGTGTTCAGAGATCACATATATAGTTCATACAACATATGCATTTCCTGACCCCTCTGGACCCCATATATGGTAATATTCTAAACATTCGTAGTTCTGCATTCTAAGCATTCTGGAAAAATACCAGACAGTTGAACATTAGCACAGAGTGATAAAAATAAGAACTGGCTACTAAGCAAAGCAGAAAACAGGATATGGCTTAAATGGTCAAAGACAGTGGGGCAGAACATTATCTCGAGACACAGCAATTTCTGGAATGCTCTCTGCCCCACTTCAGTTGGACCAAACAGATGTCATTGTCAAACATAAGAAGTCAGGAGCCAAGGTGGGTCAAAGCGAACTTAGATTTCTGGAATGTAGATCTCATATGGACGTGAAGGGACTCAAACCTGATGTCACACTTGACTTCTTCCTTAGGCTCAACTTTGCCATCTCCTACAGTCATTTAGCTAAACCGATTATTATTTTTTCAATTCAGTTAAAAACAACATGTGAAAAGGAATTGGAAAATGCATACTTTGGAACTGGAAAATGTTTAACTCACCTAAACGTAAGAGCCCTGAAGTCCCAAGGATGCTTTTTCAGGAGGCAACTGGATTTTCTTGCTTATCTTTGAAGACGTTTCGCTTCTTATCCAAGAAGCTTCTTCAGCTCTGACTGGATGGCGGGGAATGGAAGGATTTATACAGTATTCCTTGCAGACAGCTGGTCATTTGCCTTCTTTTAGAGAGTCCTTGAGGCCACTTGGAGGTTTGTCTGTGTCCTCAGGGTCACCCGAGTAGTGCAAATGGGTGTGGAGCCTACTTGGAACTGTTGAAAGGACTGTGCTCTAGACTGGAGGTAGATGATGTCGTATCCTTCTCCCTCTGTTGAGAGAGAGGGTTGCTCAATTTTCACATAGATGGCCTATTTGACCCCTCTTTGAAACAGTTCCAAGAAACATCCACACCCATTTGCACCACTCAGGTGAACCTGAGGACACAGATACACCTCCAGGTGGCCTCAATGACTCTCTAAAAAATGCAAATGACCAGCTGTCTGCAAGGAGTATAAATCCTTCCATTCCCCACCATCTAGTCAGGAGCTGAAGAAGCTTCTTGGATGAGAAGTGGAAGGATTTATATTCCTTGCAGTCCTCTGATCGTTAGCACTCTGTCTGAGAATCATTGAGGCCAGTTGGAGATTTATCTTTGCCCTCAGGGTCACCTGAATAGTGCAAATGGGTGTGGAGCCTTCTTGGAACTGCTGAAAGGGCCGTGTTTACAACTTCCAAGTAGCCTCAACGACTCTCAGAAAGAGCACCAACGAACAGACAGACAAACCTTATTACATTCTTTGACCAAGTGTCAAAATTAGTGGATCAGAGGAATGCTGTAGATATAATTTACTTGGACTTCAGTAAGGCATTTGATAAAGTAATCACAACCTACTACTCGATAAGATAGAAAAATATGGGTTAGACAGCATCACCACCAGATGGATTTGTAGCTGGCTTGAAGGCAGGACAAGAAGCAATGGGTGGAAACTGATCAAGGAGAGAAGCAACCTAGAACTAAGGAGAAACTTCCTGACAGTTAGAACAATTAATCAGTGGAACAACCTGCCTCCAGAAGCAGTGAAGGCTCCAACACTGGAAGTTTTAAAGAAGAGACTGGTCAGCCATTTGTCTGAAATGGTATAGGGTTTCCTGCCTGAGTAGGGGGTTGGACTCAATGACCTCCAAGGTCCCTTCCAACTTTATTATTATTATTATTATTATTATTATTATTATTATTATTATTATTATTATTATTATTATTATTATTATTATTATTATTATTATTAAATCCTCCCATCCCCCACCATTCAATCAGAAGCTGAAGAAGCTTGTTGGATGAAAAGTGAAACGTCTTCAATGAAAAACAAAGGAAGTCCAGTTGCCTTTCGAAAAAGCACCTGTGGGACAATCGGACAGAGAGTTGGGTGACATTCCTCTGTTTGAAAATGAGGAAGTGTGTGTGTGTGTGTGTGTGTGTGTGTGTGTGTGTGTGTGTGTTAAATAAATAATTAAATAAATGCTCTGCTAGTTCAAAAAGGATCATTATTTTTTTCCTAGAGAGCCAGTTTACCTAACAGAGCAAAGAAAGAGGCGTTTAGCTTCTCCGTCCCCCCTGTAAATCAAAGATATTAAATTTGCAAGATGCTACTCTTAATTCATCGTTTTAATATAAGAGTTCTCTTTTTGACAAAGGGGATTATTGGACCCTGTAATTTCCTCATTCCAATTTGTTTCTTGTATCATTGATTGTCTTCATTAACGTCAAGGCATCAGCAATAAACACAGGCTGAGAGGAATGAATTTAAACTCTTTTATTTTTTTTTGGGGGGGGGGTGAGGGCATTGGAAGAGAAGGGTGGGCCTCACGCAAAAAATTATTTGCATTTATACTCCAACCCAATTTCTTCTTTTATATCGGGTTTAAACTGGGGATACTTGAAAAATCTACATGCCTTCTTTTTCAGACAGGCTAAGTAGAAAATACTGCTCAGGAGAAAGGAATAGGTAACCCCTAAACTGTTTCTTCAACCTTAACTGTCGGTCTCAGTTAGTATTCTAGAGAAAAAGTCACCCAGTGTTTTCTAGATAATACCAGTTCAGTTCAGAGCCCAGAAACAGACATTGGCCAGGGGTGTCAGGGGCTGCCCCAAAGAAGAGGGAGTGAAGTTATTCTCCAAGGCACCTGAAGGCCGGACAAGAAGCAACGGATGGAAACTCATCAAGGAGAGAAGCAACCTGGAACTAAGGAGAAACTTCCTGACAGTGAGGACAATTAAATCAGTGGAACAACCTGCCTCCAGAAGCGGTGAATGCTCCAACACTGGAAGTTTTTAAGAAGAGACTGGACAGCCATTTGTCTGAAATGGTATAGGGTTTCCTGCCTGAGCAGGGTGTCGGCCTAGAAGACCTCCAAGGTCCCTTCCAACTCTGTTATTCTATTCTATTCTATTCAATCTAAATAAGACAAAGAAGGTAGGACTCCATTTTTCCTTGATTAGAGATCACTCAACCAGTCTAATGGTTAAGGCAGCAGGCTAGAAACCAGGAGACAATGAGTTCTAGTCTCGCCTTAGGCGTGAAAGCCAGCTGGATTACTTTGGGCCAATCACCAGGAGAGTGAGAATTGGGTGTCTTTGAGCCAGTTGATAGTTCTATCAACTATCTTCTATCTTCTATCTTCTATCTTCTATCTTCTATCTTCTGTCTTCTGTCTTCTGTCTTCTGTCTTCTGTCTTCTGTCTTCTGTCTTCTGTCTTCTATCTTCTATCTTCTCTCTCTCTCTCTCTCTCTCTCTCTAATATGTTTGCTGCCTTAAGTTATTGGTTAAAAAAAGTAACAGTGGGCTACATATGAAGAAACAAATAATCAGAAGACACAACATCATAGGCTCAACTATTCTATTCTATTCTATTCTATTCTATTCTATTCTATTCTATTCTATTCTATTCTATTCTATTCTATTCTATTCTAATTTCTATTCTATTCTATTCTATTCTATTCTATTCTAATTTCTATTCTATTTTAAATTCTATTCTATTCTATTCTATTCTATTATCCCGCTGTGGGACAAGAGTTACATTAATGTCGAAGAAATAATCAAATAGAATCCTTAAAGAAAGAATGCCAAAGGAGGGACAAAATGAAATGTGAATGATAAAAAAAATTGAAATAGAAATAGCCCTTAGACTTATGTACCGCTTCACAGCCTTCTCTAAGCGGTTTACAGCATCAGCCTGTTACCCCCAACCATCTGGGTCCTCATTTTACCAACCTCGGAAAGATGGAAAGCTGAGGAAATCTTGAGCCAGTCAGGATCGAACTCCGGGAGTGAGCAGTGAGTTAGCCTGCAGTACTGCATTCTAACCACTGCGCCACCATGGCTCTAATTCTTTTAACAAGTTAAATTAAATTGTTGAATTGTCCCTCAGTGAGTTGTCCCATGGCAAGTTGGCCATGGAGAGTTGACTGTGTTGAGTTGGCCACAAGTTGTCCCATTTTAGCTCAAACTATGCCTCTACCTCTGTTCACCCACCAATACTCAATGAAGGATAGATATACAGGTAACATAGTTGATATATCCTAGGGCGAGAATCAATCTGTTTTTTTTCTATAACTCTCACTCTCATTGTCCAGGGACAGAAATCACAAACAATAGTAGTATTTTCCTTAACAGAAAGTCATCCTGGTGGTCTTTTCAAACTCAGAGGAGTCCAAGACAACTTGTTTGCCTGGGTAGGAAAAACGTAGGATCCAAACTAATTATTGCAGTATAGATTATTTAGCACCCTTTTAGTTAGCGTGCCAAATACAGGTCAAAGGCATCTAAATGAGATGATTTTCTATTTTCAGAACCAGCAAGAGCAAAATATTATGCCTGCGAGATGAAGTAATGCCCAGACGTAGAGTTTTCTCCTAGAGCAATTTGTTTTGGCCAAATAATGTTCTGAACAACAGATAATTAGGACAACGTCCAAATCTGAATAAATAGCTAAATACATTGCGGCATGACAGACTTGAGCTAAAAGATTCATCCAGACGTACCGTGGCATGGAGTCTGGGAATTGGATGTATGCCATGCCCTGGATCATTAGCTGCAATATCATAGGCTGTAGGACTTGCCAAGGAAACAATTAGGATCTTTTCATTTTTCAAGTGCTATTTCTATATTTGAACATTCTTGCTAGAGCTTCACCATCTTTCTGAGAGATTTCCTGAATTGTTTTGACTCAAACGGTTTGATTTTTTTTCCCCCTCAAAGTTTGGTCTGCCATAAAAGGATGTAGATAAAAGATTGTACGGATCAGAATAAAAGCATAATAGAGTTGAAAGAGACCTTGGAAATCTTCTAGTCCAATCCCCTGCTCAAGCAGGAGACCTCATACCACTTCCAACAAATGGATGTCCAGTCTCTTCTTGAAAACCTTCAGTGATGGAACACCCACAACTTCTGAAGGCAAGCTGTTCCACTGGTTAATTGTTCTAACTGTCAGAAACTTTCTCCTTAGTTCTAGGTTGGTTCTCTTCTTGATTAGTTTCCACCCATTGCTTCTTGTTCTGCCTTCAGGTGCTTTGGAGAATAGGTTGACTCCCTCTTCTGTGTGGAAGCTCCTGAGATATTGGAAGACTGCTATCATGTCACCCCTAGTCCATCTTTTCATTAAACTGGACATTCCCAGTTCCTGCAGCCGTTCTTCATCCGTTTTAGTCTCCAGTCTCTCAGTCATCTTTGTTGCTCTTCTCTGCACTCTTTCCAGAACCTCAACATCTTTTTTATATTATGGTGAGCAAAACTGGATGCAGTATTCCACGTGTGGTCTTACTATAGGCATTGTAAAGTGGTACTAATGCTTCATGTGACCTTGATTCTATCCCTCTGTTAGACCACTTCTTCTCTTTAGAATTTGAATCCTAGGCCAAACTCTGAGTCATAAACATGCATGTTGTCCTAGTCTTCAGGTTTGAGGGCATTCAATTTAATTTTCTTTCGTACAAAATAATTTCTTCCATTTAAAAAAAAGGTAAATGTCTATGGAGATTCTCAGTCATCCAGGTCATAGTTGTCCCAAAGATGCTTTTTCACGAGGTGACTGGACTTGTTTTCCTTTGAACATGTTTTGCTTCTCATCCAAGAAGCTTCTTCAGCTCTGACTGGAAGGTGGGGAATAGAAGGATTTATACTCCTTCCATTTTTGACAATTTTGACATAGAGGGCCTCTTTGACTTCTCTTTCTTTTGGGTTGAGAGAGGGGTCAAAGAGGCCATCTATGTTCAAAATGGCCATCTATGTTCAAAATTGAACAGCCCTCTCTCAACAGAGGGGGAGGGATATGACATCATCTATCTCCAGTCTACCACACAGTCCTTTCAGCAGTTGCAAGAAGACTCCATACCCATTTGCACCACTCAGGTGATCCTGAGGACACAGATAAACTTCCAGGTGGCCCCAACAATTCTCTAAAAGAAGGCAAATGACCAGCTGTCTGCAAGGAGTATAAATCCTTTCATTCCCCACCATCCAGTCAGAGCTGAAGAAGCTTCTTAGATGAAAAGCGAAATGTCTTCAAAGGAAAACAAGAAAGTCCAGTTGCCTCCTGAAAATTAAAGATTAAAGAATTAAAGGTATTAATTAGGCATGGATTAAAGAAAAGGCACATCAGGAACATGGCTGGAATAAAAACTAGAATCCTTTTACTTTAGAGTAAAGTAGTGAAGTAAACTCTCAAAACAACTACCACAAACATCTGGAGAACACTGTGCAGTTCCTCTATGGATAAAATATTTCAGAAATGTTAAAAGGATCCAGAAGAACATTGATAAGATCAGCAAAATGCTTCAGCCATTGCTTTATCGTACGTCTTTCAACCAACACAAAGGGATCAAAGTAATGTCTCTTGACGTTTGCCAAAATTAAATAACCTCAGAGACATATTAGAAACAATGTGGAAAGTCACATTACTTAATCATATACTTTGTCCTATTTATGTAGGAAGCAGAAGGCTGAAGTCTCATAATTACATCAGATGGAGAACACGCAAATCAGGGAAATGAAACCCTCATATCTGCCTTATTTACAGGAACTCTTGTTTTGTTTTGCTAAAAGCTGACCCACTTCTGATATTAGAACTGGGGTGACACTCATTTGCAGCACTGAAAACGTGACTTCAGAGGGATAAGGAAGGGTATTGATAACATGCAAGAGAGCATATTTTTTGGGGGGAAAGTGAGTATCTATTGGTCACCATATATTATGCTTCAATGTACAACATTTGATTCTGTCTCAAAGAACAGATAATAATTAATAATAATAATAATAATAATAATAATAATAATAATAATAATAATAATAATAATAATAATAATAATAATAATAATAATAATAATAATAATAATAATACAGTTGGAAGGGATCTTGGAGGCCATCTAGTCCAACCCCCTGCTCAGGCAGGAAACCCTATACCATTTCGGACAAATGGCTGTCCAGTTCAAATGTCCTGACTGTCAGGAAGTTTCTCCTTAGTTCCAGGTTGCTTCTCTCCTTGATCAGTTTCCATCCATTGCTTCTTGTCCTGCCTTCAGGTGCTTTGGAGAATAGCTTGACTCCCTCTTCTTTGGGGCAGCCCCTGAGATATTGGAAGGCTGCTATCATGTCCCCCCTCGTCCTTCTCTTCGTTAAACTAGACATTCCCAATTCCAGCAACTGTTCCTTATATGTTTTAGCCTCCAGTCCCCTGATCATCTTTGTGGCTCTTCTCTGCACTCTTTCTAGAGTCTCAACATCTTTTTTACATCGTGGTGACCAAAACTGGATGCCATATTCCAAGTGTGGCCTTACCAAGGCCTTGTAAAGTGGTATTAATACTTCACGTGATCTCGATTCTATCCCTCTGTTAATGCAGCCCAGCACTGCATTATCAGTACTCACACAACAGTTGTAGCATCCCCATGGTCAGGGCAACCAATGGAATGGCTGGTCTTCAGACGTTGTGGGTCTTCAAACCTGGCCCTTTGATGACTTGTGGACTTCAACTCCCAGAATTCCTCAACCAGCGACATCTTTTTTTCATTGTGGTGACCAAAACTGGATGCAGTTTTTTCTCTCTCTCTCTCTCCCTCCCCCCCACTCCCCGTCTCCTGTTACAGTACAGAATATATTTCCTTCAACGGTGCTCGCTCCTATCACGTTGAGAAAAACTGGACATCATCTTCTGAGTGAGACCATTAATTTCCGGGAGAGATGAGGCATATGGAATAAAGGTCAGAAAACATTTCTCTCTGCTCACCAGGCACTCCTTTTAATATTAAACCGCACGTAAATGTGTTTTCCGCTAGCGAGCTACATCCTGAAGCACACTTAAAAGCCCTTTAAGTGTGGGGCCTTGGCCCAAGCAAGCCAGGTAGCTATCAGAACTTGGCTGATTAAAGTGGAGGTAACTATGAAATGTTCTTTTATTTTATTCTTTCTTATTCTTGAAGTTCAAAGCAATTGCTCCCACACTGGTTTTGATCTACAGTACCTGCCATGTATAATGTGCTAGAAGTTCTTTTTTCATCCAAGTACCCTTAGCTCGTTTTTTTTGTTCTTCCTACCAAGGAAAAGAATAATGAACATGCCCAGAATAAAAGATCCTTGTTAATTAAGGAGGATGGTTTGCTGCGCACACAAGGACTTCCAGTCCCAATTTTTTTCCATTGGTCTAATTGAAGAACCAAAACAACACCGATACTTGCCAGCCTACTTAAACGGGTATAGATTAGACTAAACTAGACTAGACTAGACTAGACTAGACTAGACTAGACTAGACTAGACTAGACTAGAATAGAATAGAATAGAATAGAATAGAATAGAATAGAATAGAATAGAATAGAATAGAATAGAATAGAATAGAATAGAATAGAATAGAATAGTTGGGACGGACCTTGGAGGTCTTCTAGTCCAACCCCCTGCTCAAGCAGGAGACCCTATACCATTTCAGACAAGTGACTGTCCAGTCTCTTCTTAAAAACCTCCTCTGATGAAGCACCTACAACATCTGGAGACAAGCTGTTCCACTGGTTAATTGTCCTCATTGTTATGAAGTTTCTCCTTAATTCCAGACTGCTTCTCTCCTTGATTAGTTTCCATCCATTGCTTTTTGTCCGGCCTTCTGGTGTTTTGGAAAACAAGTTGACCCCCTCCTCTTTGTGGCACAATGGAAGCTGATATTACAGAGAGAATATTGGGCTTAAGAAGGACAGGGACTTTGTATCTCTTAGCACTTAGGATAAAAATCAACCCCAAAAAAAGTAGCATCATTAATTCTTATTTTATCAAATAGAGAATCCAGTAAACATAGAAAATAGACCCCCATTTTTCTATGGCCAGGTAATATTTAGTTAGCTAATTGGGAAAGAAATTCCCCCCAAGTAGGCGTTCTCAGTTCAAATTGTTGCCAGTTCTTCAAAAGTCTAATCCATTATAACCATGTTGGTTTGTCTTTTTCCTTTCACCAATATATATCCTTAATGGTGTGAGTTGTTATATCTGGATCTTGTTATACCCTTATCAAAGCCACGGCTGGGATAACACCTGACTATCTTTCCCCTTCTCTTCTTCCACAGAAACCACCTTCTTAATAATTCTGTGTTCCTAAAAGGCTGCTTTCCAGTTCTACAAAGCAGAGGTTTTAGGAAGATCTAGCTAAATTGCACACTGAGTGACAGTAATTGAATTGTTGGCTTTCAAGGGTTCTGGCACTGGTTTTCTTTTTTTTACCCCTTGGGAACAGTCCTGCAATAAATCCTGTATCTGTCTCTGCTTTGTTTATGCCTTTATGGACTTAAGGTCAGGTCACATGACACACTGAGAACCTGATGAATTTGTGGTGTATTACCCATGCCTATAAATAAACACAATGCAGTGAAGCCATTTTGTATTGCTCCGTTGGCTTGCTCGGTTTTCTACATGTGGGAAGAAGATTGCAGCCATCTATGGGATCATGGGTGGGATTCAAATCGGTGAACAACCAGTTCTCTGTGTGGAGACTGGTCCAAAACTACCCAGCTGGCTTTCATAGTTAAGGGCAGGACTAGAACTCACCGTCCCTGGTTATTGGTCCAAGTCACCCAGCTGGCTTTCATGACTATGGTGGGATTAGCCCTTATGGACTCCCTCTTTCTAGCTTGGTGGCTTAATCATAGACCAAACTGGTTCTCTAATAATGCAGAAACCAGTGGCAACAGGGATGTCAATGGAGAAGTCAAAAAAGTGAAGATGCTAGAATAGAATAGAATAGAATAGAATAGAATAGAATAGAATAGAGTAGAGTAGAGTAGAGTAGAGTAGAGTAGAGTAGAGTAGAGTAGAGTAGAGTAGAGTAGAGTAGAGTAGAGTAGAGTAGAGTAGAGTAGAATAGAATAGAATAGAATAGAATAGAATAGAATAGAATAACAGAATTGGAAGGGACCTTGGAGGTCTTAGAAGTCCACCCTACTGTTCAATCAGGAGACCCAGTAGTGTAGGATTCAAATAGGTGAACAACTGGTTCTCTGTGTGGATGCCGCTTCTTAAAGTCCATTCTGGGCCTGGGCAACAAAAAAATAGCTACTGGTTTTGCCAAACTGATATGAACTGGCTGAATCCCACCACTGTATAGGATGCTTTAAGGGGGCATGATGGCTCGGGGTTAAAGATGCTAAGGGGGGTTGTAACCAGGGTGAGAAGTAACTGCCTGCATGATGAAGGAAACGAAATAATGAAGAAATTCATTTTAGCAAACGATTGGTAGATAGAAGCAATATTGAAGAGAAGGAGATCCAAAATGTGTAAGGTGGCAATGGCAAAATGACAACTAGGTTTTGTGCATACAGCAGCATCCCACACACATACACACTGTGCTGATGCTGCTGGATTGGTTGGAAAGAAAGAAAGCTTATTGCTATAAATGAAATGAAATGAGATGAACCTAAAATCACCAGAAGTTATTGGAGGCTGATCAGTGAAGGTTCTAGTCTGTTTCACTCAGAGGACCAGAAAGACGAAAAGGGCTATGCCAGTTCAAACTGTATCCTTTACTGCAATTGTGATGTGACTGAAGCTCTGCTCCTCCATGGTTTTTCTAGGGCAGGGGTCGGCAACCTTGGCTCTTTTATGACTTGTGGACTTCAACTCCCAGAATTCTTGAGTCAGCATGGCTGGTTCAGGAATTCTGGGTATTGAAGTCCACAAGTCATGAAAGAGCCAAGGTTGCCTAACCCTGTTCTAGGGGTACCCACCTCTATTTAATCCATCAGAAAAAGATACTTCCATATTTCAATAAACTGGGCTGCAATGTAATTGCATGTCTGTATTGCAAAGTAGACCACCAAAATATATGGACAGGACATTCACTTAAAATGCATTAGAAGTATACAGTCACTAAAAGGACACTTGGGCAGCGAGCAAAAGTGCCATCCTTTCTTGCACTTTCTTGCATGAGTCCTTGAACAATGCTACAATTCCTAATTCAAAGTGAAATGTTTCCTGGTTTCTTTGGTGGTGTGTGTGTGTGTGTGTGTGGTGGTGGGGAAAATAGAGGGATGATTTATCCTAGCACGCAACTACAAAAATTCCTCAGACGTATGAAATGGACCCACATCCATGAGTGTAAATAATGCAGATTGACAAGACAAGAAGCATTTGACAAACGCTGAAATCCGTGCGAACATGTCTCTTCCCGATTGTGTTGGCTGGCGTGGTTGTGTTGTCCCAGCTCTTAGGCATATGGGCTGCTAGAAAGGGAAGTCTGTTAGCCTCTGCAGGAAACAGTTGAACAAATTAATTTCTTGTGATATTATACCAAATTGATAGGATACACTTGACTCCTTCCGCACATCTGTCAGAGTATTTTGAGGTTGATTCAACCTTATTCTGGGGTTTCCACTGAAACACAGGGTCAACATTTGCAGGAGTTAGAATGCTAGTAAGCTCATCCAGTGGGATGGCTTCGGCCTAGTTTATAGATCCGCGGGTTCTCCCCCTGTTTCATTTTTGCTGGAAGCAAAAAAGTGTTATTTCTGCAAACAAACTGAAGAAAAGAAAACCCTTTGTATTTATTTTTTTAAAAATAGTAATATATTAGGAGAGCAGTCTGTTTTCAGAACAAAAAAGTTTGATTGACTGTTAATCTAACAGTCTGCCTACCAACGGCAAATTATCCTTTATTTTGAAGTACTTTTAAGTAGTAGTTTTTAATAGCTGCTAGGCCCAAACTATGACCTAAACAAATTATCTCTTTATTCTATTCTAATTGTTGTGTGTGTGTGTGTGTGTGTTTATGATGCATCCAGTCGGCCCAAATATGGGAAGAAGAAATTTTTGCCTGTATCAGCCCCAATCTAGGGCTATCCACAGGCAGCAGTCGCTACTGTGACAATCGTTGTTGTGTTAAATTTGGATTGCTAACAAAGAGTTAAAGGGAAGCTGATATAGCTGTTTTGAGCTCCTTAGCTGATGAGCGCTAAGGAGCTCAAAATAGCTATATCAGCTTCCCTTTAACTCTTTGTTAGCAATCCAAATTTAACATATATATATATTTGTCAGACATGTTGGCACTACTCAGGAAAAGAATGGCCAACGTTTCTTTTTTAGACCGCCAAAATGAACCGAGTGTGTGTGTTAACATTCCTCCATTCTCTTGTTGGGAAGAATCCTAACGTCATGTCGAATCAAGGGATGTTTTAGTTCTCCGGTGAATATTTCTGTTCCAAGTCAGATTGTGCCACTTTGTCAATACGTGAGTTATCCAAACTCCTCTTTCTCTCTCTACTGAAGCCAGTTTTGCTTCAGTACTTTTCCAGATTAAACTCTCTAATAACTCCAGTTTTCATGCCAGTTCCTATATAAAGAGGTACCTTAATATGCGTGATCAAGTTTTGTTCAAAAACCTCTTTGAAGTAGGAGTAATAATGTAGAAGAAGAGCAGGCAGAACTGGGGTGGAAAGAGTTAAACGAATCATAAGCCTAGAATTGTTGCATTCCCACAAGCACTAATTTACTGTTGAACTTTAATTGGTAGATTCTTGTGTACAAGCTTGAGCAATAAAACCTCAGAACTGCAACTTAAGGTATGGTCTTGATACTTTGCACCTGACAAATACACGATATATCGTCATCACATCTGCTTCACAGGGTAGATTTGGCTACTACTGCCATATACACCTCACTGAGTTCAGATCCCAAAGGCTGACGATTAATATTCCATTACCCCTTCATTCTTTTCCCAATTTCTTACTATATTAACTCTAAACAAGACCCCTCAAATTAGTCATTGACTTATGGAGTTGACAAAAAAATGAGATATAGTTAGGGTCACCTTGCAATCTCGTAGCTTCTTTTCCAACTAACATATTTTACTAAAAAATATACCCTTTCATGAGCATATGTCATTTGATAAATCTTATTAGTTGGAAAAGAAGCTAGAAGATTCCTATTTATTTATTTATTTTTGCTCTGATAGACTAACACTGCTCTCCTCCTACAATGCAGACCTTGTTAGCTTTCTAGGACAGTTAATCAAGCAATGCCAACTCTTCCTCCTATTCTTGTAACCAACTCACTTGACATCCCACTATTCTGCCCTCTTAGGATTGGGCCAAGTTCCCTAGTAACCGAGTAACATAGTTGGAAGGGACCTTAAAGGTCTTCTAGTCCAATTCCCTGCTTGAATAGGAGACCCTATACCATTTCATACAAATGGTTGACCCATCTCTTTTTTAAAAACTCCAGTGATGCAGCACCCACAACTTCTGGAGGCATGTCTAACAAAGTTGGAAGGGATCATGGAGGTCTTCTAGTCCAACCCCCTGCTTGAATACAAGACCGTATATCAGGGGTAGACAACCTTGGCTCTTTTATGACTTGTGGACTTCAAACTCCCAGAATTCCTGAGCCAGCAAGTCCGCAAGTCATAAAAGAGCCAAGGTTGCCTACCCCTGCCCTATACCATTTCATACAAATGGTTGTCCAATCTCTTCTTCCACTGATTAATTGTTCTCACCATCAAGCTATTTCTTGTTCCTTTCCTTCTGTTTTCCCTCCAAACCAGCTCCCATCTGCCAGGTGGCACAACATTGGTTTTTAACTATTTATGACTGGTAGCCTTCCTATTTCATCTTCATGTTAGGTTCCCGATAGGGATCCAACATCTACTCAGTCATTGATTTCTAGGATATTCTCCTGCGGGATGAAAACATATTTTAGCTCATTGATCCCCATGAATGTATATTTCATGTTGAGCATAAAAGGATCCACTGCTCCATCTCTCTACGGGTCCTTCTGATGACTGAGCTTGATTTAAATACTGTAGCATTATGGTTAGCTGAAATTGGATATCACGCAGAGCTTAGAAGAAAGAAGCCTAACGATATTCAACAATGAGAGAAGTGCCAAGCAGGATAGAAATATTCACAGATGCCTGAATTTTAAAAGGATGGAGCGTTCCAGAATGTTGAAACAAAGAGAGAGAGAGAGAGTGCCTAGTAACCAAGTCAAGGCCATCCATAGAGAACCAATGGTGTCATTTGCATTTATGGACAGTGGCCATTCAACATGGAAATCATCTATAAAAATAGGAACCATGACATCATTGGACAAAGATGAATTGTATAGTTTGTATCAGCCACTGCACGATGCTCTTGTGATTATTGTAGCTACCTGTGAGCCAAACATTTGGACCCCCTACTGGGAACCTATGAGCCGATATTTTTATTCTAGGATATTTTCTCTGTTTGTGGGTCCAAAGTGATTTTTAGCCATGGAACATTGTGTGTGTGTGTGTGTGTGTGTATTTGTGTGTATGCACACATATGTACATATGTGTATATATGTCTAATCATTAATAAAGTGATTATTCTCATATATTTCACTTTATTATTGCAAATACATTATAACAAAGCCAAAATGTTGTATTTGTGTCTTTTGTGTGCTCATGTAGATGTGATAGAAAGGACAGGACAGAAACCAAAGGACAGACAAAAATTGTGTCAGGACTCAATAAAAAATATTTTCTTCCTTCCTTCCTTCCTTCCTTCCTTCCTTCCTTCCTTCCTTCCTTCCTTCCTTCCTTCCTTTCTTTCTTTCTTTCTTTCTCTTTCTTTCCCTTTCCTCTTTCTTTCTTTCTTTCTTCTTTTCCCTTTCCTTCCTTCCTTCCTTTCTTTTCTTTTCTTTCTCATTTCTTGTTGCTTTAAATTTACAGCATACTCAACTTTATTGGAACAGTTGATGGAGAAGCTAACAATTCTACAAGAGAAGCAGATGCAAAAAAAAAATCCTATGGCTTTGCTATAATATATATTCACAGTAAAAAAAATCAGAAAAACATTTCAGGTTGGGAAAACTTTATTTCATAATACTATCTGCAGACTTATTAAAAAATCTGCATGGATGCCATGCCTGCATAGGGAATGTTGCTTCTAGAAAAAGAGATGCTATAAATTTTAGATCAGGGGCCATGCGAAAAAATATCTGAAACCTGACAAGCTCTAATAGAACACGCTGATGATTTTCCTGAATGCTATTTTTCCTCGCCGTGCCCCGAGTGAGAAAAAGACAGAACAAAATGAAAAGAAATTGAAACTGTTTTGTTTAGTTTGACTGGTTCCTCGTGATGTCCAGTGTGGGAGAAAGTGAATGCCCTTATTTAATGCAGAGCGAAAAAATAATCTAAATGTTTTAGTTTCCTATTCTGTGGCTGAACTGATGCCAAGGTATGACTGTGTGGTTCCCTCTGGAAATCCGAGTGGAGAGTTCAAAATGACAAAACGATGAAACAAAAAGGTCAGTGTATTTGAACTACAGCTAGTCCTCCATTTACAACAGTTCATTTAGTGACGGTTCCAAATTACAATGTCACTGAACAAAGTCAGCTATGCCCACTTTTCACACTTACGACTGTTGCAGCGGCCACATGGGTCCCGTGATCAGAATTCAGACACTTGGCCACCGACTCATATTTATGATGGTTGGAGTGTCCCAAGATCATGGGATCCCCTTTTGGGACTTTTTGACAAGCAAAGTCAACGGGGAAGTCAGATTAACTTAACAACTGTGTGGCTAATTTGACAATTCCAGCGATGATCCACTTAACAGTGGTGGAAGGAAAGGTCGCAAAATGGAGTAAAAATAGCTTTAATAATAATAATAATAATAATAATAATAATAATAATAATAATAATAATAATAATAATAATAATAATAATAATAATATCATGATGATGATGATGATGATGATGATGATGATGATGATGATGATGATGATGATGATGATGATGATGATGATGATGATGATAAAGTTAGAAGGGACCTTGGAGGTCATCTAGTCCAACCCCCTGCTCAGGCAGGAAAACCTATACCATTTCGGACAAATGGCTGTCCAGTCTCTTCTTAAAAACTTCCAGTGTTGGAGCAGTCACAGCTTCTGGAGGCAGGTTGTTCCACTGGCTAATTGTTCTAACTGTCAGGAAGTTTCTCCTTAGTTCTAGGTTGCTTCTCTCCTTGATTAGTTTCCACCCGTTGCTTCTTGTCCTGCCTTCAGGCACTTTGGAAAATAGCTTGACTCCCTCTTCTTTGGGGCAGCCCCTGAGATATTGGAACACTGCTATCATGTTCCCCATCATCCTTTTCTTCATTAAACTAGACATACCCAATTCCAGCAGCCGTTCCTTATATGTTTTAGCCTCCAGTCCCCTGATCATCTTTGTTGCTCTTCTCTGTACTCTTTCTAGAATTTCAACATCTTTTTTACATCGTGGTTGGGCCCAATTGTGGTACATAAGTTGAGGTCTACCTTTCCTGAAATTGCAAGGTGTAATATTTTGAGTTTTTCATTCTTTTTTTTCTTTTCTTTCTTTTTTTTTTTTGCAAATCTTTTCTTCAAAATGATGAGAGGCTGGCAGGTTTTCCTCTTTCAGGATTTGCAATTTGCAGTTCGTTATTTCTGAATTTGTAATTCACCCTGCGTTATTCAGCATTCGTTGCATGTTGTTTCCGAGTGCCTGGTTTTTCGCTTAGTTGTTTGCAAATGACAATTTATTATTAATGAATTGGATGTTTTCTAAGTGGATGATTGTGCACTGTGTTTGAAGGCAAGGAAAAAAAATATATTCTGCTTTATGTTTATTTCCCCAGGTTTTAGAAAGAAACATCAAATCGAGAGTGGAATAATAGAACCAGGTTGCAAAGTCTATAAAATCCCTAGATATCTGAGATTACTTATGCCAGCTTTAGTTGTCCAAATTAGAAGAGGAGTTGTCAGTAGCCCAAAATTTCCCAGAGTTGTAAGACACATTGACTCTACAGGGTAATATGGATTTAAAATAATCTGATTTTATTCCTGAATGCTGGAGCCTATGGTTCTCTAAGAAAGACTAATATGTTTCAGCAAAAGAGGCTTAGTATTCATACCATACTATAATCCCTTTTGGATATTTGGGAGATGTCAAAATGGTTAAGTTGGTGCAAAACAAATATTTTGCTCATGCTTTCTGCCAATGGTCCAGATGTTCCCATTTAGTTTGGCATCTTTGTCTCAACTAGTAAAAGCAAAATCTGCACATGTTTGAGGTGGTTGAGGGCCACTGACCACAAAGGAAATAATCAATGTCAAGAGCTCACTAAATCCCAGGAGATACCATTTAGCTGGACAGTCAAAGAGTCTTAGAAATTTCAATGCACTAGCCATAAGTATGTTCTGTTAGTAAGGAGTTTCTTAATTCTTACACTTTTTTCCCCCCAGAAAGTCAATACGCTAGGGACGTATTAAACACATCACTGCAAATGCATCTTGTGTGTGCTTTGACTTTGGGCAAGCCACAGAGTGAAATAGAATAAAGTTGGTGCTTTACAAGTTACTTACTGCAAGATTTGGTCTAGAGCCATGAAGATGGAAGTTCTATGGTTCTGCCACAAAGACAATCGACCAGTGGAACAGCTTGCCACCAGAAAATCACTAACAAATGTGAATTACACCATCAAGTCAGATCTTACAAGTTCCTTCCATGCTAGTAAGGAGAAATTTCCTGACGGTGAGAACAATTAACCAGTGGAACAACCTGCCTCCAGAAGTTGTGGGTGCATCATCACTGGAGGTTTTTAAGAAGAGATTGGACAGCCACTTGTCTGAGACGGTATAGGTTCTCCTGCTTGATCAGGGGTTTGGACTAGAAGTCCTCCAAAGTCCCTTCCAGCTCTATTCTATTCTATCTGAAGGGCTGCCACAAAGAAGAGGGAGTCAAGCTATTCTCCAAAGCATCTGAAGGCAGGACAAGAAGCTCCATTATAAGTATCACATTTTGATGTATTGTAAGCAAGTGTTGCAATTGACGAGTTATTGAGATGAATATTGCATTATAATGAAAACCACACAGTAGGGTGCTTAGGAGACCGAGAGAAACCAACACAAATCCTATTTTCAGTATCAGCAAAGAGAAACACATTGTGCGATCTCTCAAAGATCAGACAAGCGTCGACAAGTAAAGGGGAACAGCTTATTCTGAGAAAAAGAATAACTTTCGACTTTTGTGGACTTCAGGAAAAGTTATTGAAGCCAGCAGCTCAGTTTAAGCTAGACGTAACTGGAAACCAAGCATTCTTGGACACAGCCAAGCTCAGAAATTAACAGTAAGTTCAACTGATAAAGATGTATACAATTAAGGAAGGCCACACAAAGGGAAGTCACAAGTCTGCCTGAGAGAAATGATTTTGATTGTGTTGGTAGGCCAGTTAATAGCTTTTTGATATAGTTTTAGCAATAGCCATAGCACTTAAACTTATATACCCCTCCATAGAGCTTGACAGAGTTTCCAGAATCAATATATTGCCCCCAACAACCTGGGTCCTCACTTAACTGACCTCGGAAAGGTGGAAGGTTGAGTCAACCTTGAGCCGGTCAGGATTGGACTCCTGGCTGTGGGCAGAATCAGCTTGCAATACCACATTCTAACCACTGTGCCACCATGCCCTCCTTTTATCATATTGCCAGGAAAAGGGGATTGTGGGACTGTCTGAGTTTAATCAGACTAGATATAGATAGAATCAAGATCACATTAAGTATTAATACCACTTTACAAGGCCTTGGTAAGGCCACACTTGGAATACCGCATCCAGTTTTGGTCAACACGATGTAAAAAAGATGTTGAGACTCTAGAAAGAGTGCAGAGAAGAGCAATAAAGATGATTAGGGGACTGGAGGCTAAAACATATAAGGAACGGTTGTTGGAATTGGGCATGTCTAGTTTAATGAAGAGAAGGACGAGGGGGGACTTGACAGCCGTGTTCCAATATCTAAGGAGCTGCCACAAAGAAGAGGGAGTCAAGCTATTCTCCAAAGTGCCTGAAGGCAGGACAAGAAGCAACAATGGATGGAAACTAATCAAGGAGAGAAGCAACCTAGAACTAAGGAGAAACTTCCTCACCATTAGAACAATTAACCAGTGGAACCAGCTGCCTCCAGAAGCGGTGAATGCTCCAGCACTGGAAGTTTTTAAGAGACTGGACAGCCATTTGTCTGAAATGGTATAGGGCAGTGATGGCAAACCTTTTAGAGACTGAGTGCCCAAAAACTGCCCTTGCCCCGCCTGTCCCGCCCACTCCGCCCCCGCCCCCAGCCTGCTCTGCCCCCACTCCACCCACCTCCACGACCCACCGCAGATTGCCCACGTGGCCCAGCAGCACCATGGCGGCCATGCCCTCCGCCCGCACCCTGCAGCATCATCTGTGCACAATGGAGTGCAAGGGCAGAGTCTTGTCCCCGCTGCCTGGCTCCATATGCTTGGCTGCGCTGCTCCGTGTGGGCCGCATTCAGGGGTGACTCCCCCCTGGGGGGGCTGCTGGTGAGGAGGGGGTCGTGGGGGGAGACGGGGCTGGGGCGACAGCACGTGTGCCCAGAGAGAGGGCTCCGAGTGCTGCCTCTGGCACGCGTGCCATAGGTTCACCACCACTGGTATAGGGTTTCCTGCCTGAGCAGGGGTTTGGACTAGATGACCTCCAAGGTCCCTTCCAACATTTATTTATTATTATTATTATTATTAGTAGTATTAGTATTAGTATTAGTATTAGTATTAGTATTAGTATTAGTATTAGTATTAGTATTAGTATTAGTATTAGTATTAGTATTAGTATTAGTATTAGTATTATCTGATCTTTCATCCTCTGACTTGGAAGTCTATGAAAATGCCACAACATCATGCAGAAAAATATACTGAGCTCGTCACAAATACCTGAATCATCTACTTCTGCAGGGATTGTGGATTCTCTGGAGAAATATCATTAATCATAACCAAATATCTTCCGAACGCCTTTGATGTTCCTCACAGCTTTCCGAGAAGAAAGCATATTCAAATTCTCCATGAAACTTCTGTAGCATACCTAACTGTAGCAAATTCTGGGAAGTTGTAGAAATAAAAATGGTAACAAATCGTTTAACTCTGATCCTGATTGTTTGATTACTCCTCCTTGTTATTCCTACTCATTGTTTGTACTCCCCTATTCTGTACTTTGCTTTGTAATGTTTTATATTCACATGCTGCTTTAAACAAACAAACAAACATGTTAAAATAAACATTTAACGTTTAAATAAACAAGCTACGTAAATCTGTCTCCTAGTATTCAAAATGTTTTTGTGACAAGCGGCAATGGATTTAGATTTTAGATTTTTTTAGATTTTATTAAATTTATACCCCGCCCTTCTCCCGGAGGACTCAGGGCGGCTTACAGCCAGTTTAAAACAGTGATACAATACAAAATTTAAAAAGATTAAAAATAACTATTTAAATTTGGCCGCTTCTACTAAAAATTTAATTTAAAACCCCTTTAAAATACCCCTAGGCCAGTCCTGCCTGCTG
>NW_015386413.1:948528-958688 GCF_001527695.2 Protobothrops mucrosquamatus
CCACGTCCTCGGGAGCCACAGAGTCGAACTCATCCCATATAACAGTCTCAAGACTTGCTCCTGTCTCCTCCCCCGGGGCCACCCAGTCAGAGTCAAGACCTTCTCGAATCCGAGCGACTTTGTCATGCAGATATTGAGCAAAGTCCTCGGCCCTCCCCTCCAGGGAGTCCCCCCCTCCCCTCAACTGAAGGAGAGAGCAAAGAGAAAAGCAACCTAGACCTAAGAAGAGATTTCCTGACAGTAAGAACAATCAACCAGTGGGACAACTTGCCTTCAGAAATTGTGGGTGGTCCAACACTGGAGGCTTTTAAGAAGAGACTAGACAACCATTTGTCTAAAATGGTATAGTATAGGTGGTACCTTGCTCAATAGTAGCAACTGTGAGGGGGATCTTGGAGTCCTAGTGCACAATCACTTGAATAGGAGCCAGCCGTGTGCTGCAGCTGCCAAAAAAGCCAACTCAGTGCTGGGCTGCATTAACAGAGGGACAGAATCAAGATCACGTGAAGTGTTAACACCACTTTACAATGCCTTGGTAAGGCCACACTTGGAATACTGCATCCAGTTTTGGTCACCACGATGTAAAAAAAGATATTGAGACTCTAGAAAGAGTGCAGAGAAGAGCAACAAAGACGATTAGGGGACTGGAGGCTAAAACTTACAAGGGACAGTTGCTGGAATTGGGTATGTCTACTTTAATGAAGAGAAGGATGAGGGGGGGATATGATAGCAGTGTTCCAGTATCTCAGGGGCTGCCCCAAAGAAGAGGGAGTCAAGCTATTCTCCAAAGCGCCTGAAGGCAGGACAAGAAGCAATGGATGGAAACTAATCAAGGAGAGAAGCAACCTGGAACTAAGGAGAAACTTCCTGACAGTGAGAATAATTAACCAGTGGAACAACCTGCCTCCAGAAGCTGTGAATGCTCCAACACTGGAAGTCTTTAAGAAGAGATTGGACAGCCATTTGTCTGAAATGGTATAGGGCAGACATGTCAAACTCGCGATGTCACATGACGTTGCACAACATATCGGAGCTTTTTCCCCATTGCCGGCAATGGGGTGGGCACGGTTTCCTGGTGACACATCTGGCCCGTGGGCCGGCAGTTTGACACCCCTGGTATAGGGTTTCCTGTCTGAGCAGGGGGTTGGACTCGATGACTTCCAAGGTCCCTTCCAACTTTATTATTATTGTTATAAATGGTATAGGGTTTCTTCCTTGAGCAAGGCGTTGGACTGGAAGACCTCCAACTCTGTTATTCTGTTGTTATTATGTTGTTGTTTATGGACCACTCAGCTTTCATGACCATCAGTTAAAGTTCAGAGATAGAACTTCAAAGAAGTTCCAGAAATGGAACATTATAGCCTATGTGACAGATCAACATGTTCTCCAAGGAATCCCTTTTGCCCCAGGAAGCTAAGAACTACTAAGATGAAGAACAATGATTTGGAGAATTCCAGAAAAATAAAAAAACAGTTTATGCTACTTTCATTAGAAAGAAAGAAAAAAAAACTAGGCCTCACTCATGCAAAGAAACAAGGCAATCAATCCAGAACAGCATTACTTAACCCAGAATCAGTAAAACAGGAAAAATGGTCCAATCAATCATATATGTAGTGATTGCCCATGTTTATAGCAAACATGTTTGCTTGGAATGCAGCGAACATGTTGGAACACATGTCGTTCATTCCAAAGTTAGATAGTTTCATTTTTGATTCTTATATCTTTTTTTAATTATTATTATTATTATTATTATTATTATTATTATTATTATTATTATTATTATTATTATTATTATTATTATTATTATTATTATTATTATTATTATTATTATTATTATTATTAAGCTGTTTTGTTAAGTTTCTTTAAAATGCCTTTGAGACCCCGGTTATGTTGCTATTAAATGGGTTTATCGGGGCAGCTTTTGTGACTATCATTTTATTGCTATATTATGTGGTTCTATTGATCACTGCTTTTATTTTTAGGTTTTATCACGTGTCAGTTTTTAACAGTTTGTAAGCCGCTGGGAGATGATTCTGATCGCGGTGGTCTACAAGGTTAGAAATAATTTTTATGAGTTCCAATATTAGTTTCTATACCTCTATAAAACTTTAAACAGAATTGCAGGAAGCACAGAACACCAGATATTAGTAGGTGGGTTTTTTTAATAGCCTACTGTTCTTCTCACACAGTTTAATATAATTTAGAATAGACAGGAATTGTTTTAAACAGCTGTTTCCAGGTGAGGATTGCTTAGCTTACAAAAAGTATCTTCTGCTGCTTGTAGGGATAGCTAAGATAGTTAGCAAAAAGGTGCAAACAATCATTTAGCTTTTTTTTCCCCCTACTGCCAGAAATAATTCAACTTTTTCAGGGCAATTGTTCCACTCTTTGTTAAACACGATATGTTCTAAATGCACAGATCCCAATGTTTTTATTGTGATATGCACAACATGATGTTGGGGGGGGGAAGAGAAAAAGACTACAGATGTTAGGAGCTGCACTATTGAACTTTTATTTTATTGTCTCAATTAGCTCCTTTTCCATCTCCAGAACTTTACAGAATATAATTGATTCGTTTTCCTCAAACTAATTTGTCTGTTGGACTACTAGGCTTTTTTTTTTTTCCAGTAAGAAATAGAGGACTTTGGATGATTTACTGGGCATTACAGCTCAAAGTACTTTTGTACTATAACAACGATTTGGAAATTAACAGGATAAAAATGAAAATGGATACTGCGTGTTTTTATGATCGTAACAAAATTGATACTGAAAGATTGGAAAGAAACCTATCTGTCTTGTATTATATAATGGTGTCCTTCTATATTTGAAAATGTTTATCGCCAGAAGTGCTGATCAGAGGATAGAGGAATGAGTCCTATGGTCCATGTGCAAATTTATCTTTTCATTTCCCTTTTTTCCCCCTATTGTTAAGTAACAATGGCGAATTTAATTAAATAACAGGACAGGAACACATGTACAGGACCAGTTTTAATATGGGAGAAATATACATACGTGTGTGGCTTTGTTATCTTTTTTTTTCTTTCTGAGTATAATCAAGGATGTATGGCTCTCCAGTGATAGACTACAGCAGAGATGTAGTGCAGGAGGGGGGGGGAATGAATGTTTTATGACAACAGCCTGTTTGTTTACAGCTGATTATCATCCTGATTATCGTAAGGTATCTGGGCAGCGTCTGAAGCCATGTGTTGACCTTCAGGCAGGACATGGTGAATCGAATGAAACAGGCAGGTGCGGTTTCAAAAATGAATACAGCTCAACCCAAAAGAAAATGCTGAACGTAAACTGAGTGCGAGGAGGAGGAGGAGGAAGAGGGTGGAGGAGGAGGAGGAGGAGGAGGAGGAGAAAAGAAGAAGAAGAAGAAGAAGAAGAAGAAGAAGAAGAAGAAGAAGAAGAAGAAGAAGAAGAAGAAGAAGAAGAAGAAGAAGAAGAAGAAGAAGAAGAAGAAGAAGAAGAAGAGGAGGAGGAGGAGGAGGAGGAGGAGGAGGAGGAGATGATGATGATGATGATGATGAATAAGAGAGCCAATGTAGTGTACCAGTGAAGGCATCAGGCTAGAAACCTGGAGATGGTGAGTTCTACTCCCTCCTTAGACACAAAGCCATCTGTGTGATGTTGGACCATTCCTATCTCTTAGCCCTTGGAAGCAGAGCAAACTACTTTTGAAATCCTGCCAGGAAAAGGGCAGGGACTCGCCCAGGCAATTGCCAGAAGTCATCCCTGACTCAAAGGCATAAAAAAAAAACCCAAAACAAAACCGAAGCCCATTTTATACCACGTGTGGATTCTTTCAGGAGTTCACAGTTGCTTTCTTCTGATTTTTTTGTTTGTTAGTTTGTTTGTTCAACTAACCCTGGCATTCTCTGACAGCCTTCTGTTGAAGGACCAGACAATCCTGACACTGCTTTTCCTTTTGAGCCCACACAGAGTGAGCCCAGTTCTGCCACTTCCTAAGATAAATACACCTATTTGTCATGGTTCCGACAGATGAAACTCTTCCGAAGAACTTCGAGGCATTGTTTACCTTAAAGAATCTTTTACTCGAGTAGTATAACATCGGCACTGCATAATCGAAGCCAAAAACTGGATTCCCCTCCCCTGGGCACATAGTATCAAAGCACAATTCCCTCCTCCAATTAACAGTCATATATCACATTCCCCAATTAGCTTGAAGCGGGGGCTTCCTCTCCAGCTCTCCAGCCCACCAATTCTTTATCAGCTCTGGGCTCAATAACCTTGATTCTCACGCTAGGTTTAGTGTTGTTATGTCTAGCTGGACTCTCGTTCACATCCCCACTCCTCCCAGCATCATCTAGGTCTAAAAGCGAAAGGGAAAAAGATGGCTACATTTTCATCTGTTGTCAATGCAAAAACATCCGATGTTAGTGGCATTGACACTATCCCCATTTCTTTGCATTCTGTAATTTTCTTCCCGACAAAAAGTCTCTTCCACAACTTGGAAGATCAAGGAACGTCGCGAATCATCCCTCTTGTCCTATATCTCTTTTCCACCTTTTATAGACATTTGATCCAAAACATTTTTTTTGTTTTAATTGCAGAATCCATATTTTCCTGTTGGCACTACAGCTGAAACAAGGCCAGGAAAGTTGCAATGTTCTTTTCAACTTATTTATTTCCGTCCATGTGAGTCTAAAAACTACATTTTCAAGGGACGGCAACTGTGCAGAAACCTCTTTAACACAGGTAAATGAAGTTGGAGAGGTCCACTTATTTATCTTGGCTAGATTGCAAGGGTTCATCCGGAAGATTGTGTTGAATGGAGAGCCGTTCAATGTATTTGCAGCGCTCTCACTCTGCACAAGAGCCAAGAGTGTAAAAGTGAGTGGGAAGAAAATGATTTAGATCAGTAGAAATACATTCAGCTCAGGTTTTCTATTTTTCTTTCCCTTGTCATACATAGTTGTATAATGTAATGGGACTAATATAAACACATGTTTCAAAGACGCACTCTGGCTCTTTCGGAAAAGGGAAGCAGGAAAAGAACAAAACGTACAGCTCAGCAGGCCCTTTGTGCGAGTTCATTGACGGGCAAAGTAAGTTTGGACCACCAACTCAACAGAAACCCTGGACTGGAAGGATGGCTTAATGATGGCTAATTTCTTAAGTTAATTAAGAGGTGTTTTACCCCCTATTTCTGACTCAAAACCTTCTGCAGAGGAGGAGGAGGGGGAGAACTGTGGAGTCCTTTCTGCTCTCTGAGCTTGTTTTCTTGCAGACATTTTGTTACCCAATTAGGTAACATCATCAGTGCTAGAGGAGGAGGAGGAGGAGGAGGAGGAAGAGGAGGAAGAAGAGGAGGAGGAGGAGGAGGAGGAGGAGGAGGAGGAGGAAGAGGAGGAGGAGGAGGAGGAGAACTGTGGAGTCCTTTGTGCTCTCTGAGCTTGGTTGTTTTCTTGCAGACCTTTTGTTACTCAATTAGGTAGCATCATCAGTGCTATAGAAGGGAGTGGGCTTTGTCCAAGTAAGAGAGCAATCCCCCCTCCCTTCTAGCACTGATGATGTAACCTAATTGGGTGATGAAACGTCTGCAGGAAAGCCCCAAATGTCTCCACCGCAATAATTGCTCAATTGACTTGTTTCATTAGGAAGGGGACCTACCCAGTTCCTGCATCCGTTCTTCGCATGTTTTAGCCTCCAGTCCCCTAATTGTCTTTGATCCTCTTCTCTGCACCCTTTCTAGAGCCTCAACTTCTTTTTAGTATCATGGTGACCAGAACTAATAATAATAATAATAATAATAATAATAATAATAATAATAACAACAACAACAACAACAACAACAACAACAACAACAACAATAATAATAATAATAATAATAATAATAATAATAATAATAATAATAATAATAATAATAATAATAATAATAATAATAATAATAATAATAATAATAATAATAATAAAGTTGGAAGGGACCTTGGAGGTCATCTAATCCAACCCCCTGCTCAAGCAGGAAACCCTACACCACTTCAGACAAATGGCTGTCCAGTCTCTTCTTAAAAACTTCCAGTGTTGGAGCATTCACAGCTTCTGAAGGCAGGTTGTTCCATTGATTAATTGTTCTAACTGCAGGAAGTTTCTCCTTAGTTCCAGGTAGCTTCTCTCTTTGGTTAGTTTCCATCCGTTGCTTCTTGTCCTGCCTTCAGGCGCTTTGGAGAATAGCTTGACTCCTTCTTCTTTGGGGCAGCCCCTGAGATATTGGAAGACTGCTATCATGTCCCCCCTCGTCCTTCTTTTCATTAAACTAGACATCCCCAATTCCAGCAACCGTTCCTTATATGTTTTAGCCTCCAGTCCCCTAATCATCTTTGTTGCTCTTCTCTGCACTCTTTCTAGAGTCTCAACATCTTTTTTACATCGTGGTGACCAAAACTGGATGCAGTATTCCAAGTGTGGCCTTACCAAGGCATTGTAAAGTGGTATTAACCCTTCACGTAATCTTGGTCACGTGATAAGCTAGACTTGGAATTGAAAAATATCCTAGAAGATAGTATTGGAAGATAGTATTACAAGGGCGGTCTCCACCAGTGCTGTGATCTTGATTCTATCCCTCTCTTGATGCAACCTAGAACTGCAATGGCTTTTTTTTCCCCAGAAACATTCGTACTACAACTTGCTGGGATCCATCTTTTGAATTAATCAGCAGTTTTGCAGCTGTAATACACCAATTAAGAGGTTTCTCCTGATTCAGCTCTCTGCATATGCAAGTGAAATAATTATACCGAGAAAAGGTTTTCAACATCTTTTAATAAGGGGATTCTTTAAAACGGCAGAATGTTCAGGTGAATTTCCTTGAAGCTTGAGAAAAGTTTAATGAAAAGAAAGACGAGGGGTGGCCTGATAGCAGTGTTTCAAGATCTCAGGGGATGCCACAAAGAAGAGGGAGTCAAGCTGTTCTCCAAAGCAGAACAAAAAGTAATGAATGGAAACTAATCAAAGAGAGACCCAATGTAGAACTAAAGAGAAATTCCCTGATAGCGAGAACAATAAACCAGTAGAACAACTTGCCTCCAGAAGTTGTGAATGCTCCAACACTGGAGGTTTTTAAGAAGAGATTGGACAGCCATTTGTCTGAAATGTTTCCTGCTTGAACAAGGGGTTGGACTAGATGACATCCAAGGTCCCTTCCAATTGTTATTTCATCTGAAACTTATTACCTGTTTTACGTTGAGTTCCTAGGCCTGCCAGCTCACCAAGTGTGTGCAAATGTTGTTTTGCTCAAGTGAAATAAAATGTCAACTATACGTACTGTCATTTTCTACTGTAACTGGAGTGGGTGTAGCTGGTGTGCATTGTATGAAATGGAGCAGTTGTGTGTTTTTAGCAAGGTCAACCCAAATTACTGAGTCTTATTCAGTGCAGTCAACTGTTATTTAAAGTAGCTGTGTCCATTCATGGTCCTGTTTGCTTGAGCAGCATCTCCAGTTCACCTCTAGCCGTACAGTGCTATGTAAGGATCAGATTATAGATGAGTGGCATTATTTCAGTTAGTGCTCCTAGTCTTTAGATATGCTCTACTATCTACTTAACTCCAGGTTCCCCTTATATGAATTAGTCAACATCCCTATCTATTTTGTAGGGCTGTTTTTTTTCAAAACTAACCTGGGAAGTCTTAATGGCCTTATACAGCTAAATCGCTCTATTGCCTTGTTAAATTCTAGCATTCATTGATTTCTTGATCTGGTCTATCAATAAAAGGAAAGAAGAAGGGGGAGGAGAAGGGAGGGGAGGGATAGAGAAAGAGAGGGAGAGGAAGAGGGAGAGAAAAAAAAACCAGAAAAGTGTTTAGCATGAGCTACCTAAGACAGGGCTTTTCAACCTTTTCACCCATTGTACCACTTTTAGGATATGGCAACATCCGAGTACCACCAGTCGCCTAGTAAGGTGTCAAAAACTTGATAACCCAAAAAAAAAAAAGGAAAAAAGTGATAAAGTACAGGTAGTCCTTGACTTACAACAGTTTGCTTAGTGACTGTTCGAAGTTACAATGGCACTGAAAAAAGTGCCACCCAAGCCACAGCCGAGCAAGACACCTGCCTGCCCCGCCCGGCGGCGCTCTTCCTCCTGTCCGAGGTTTTCATTGTTGTGAGCATTTCTGTTGAGGATTGGCAACGGGGGTGGGGTGGGGGGTGTTTGGTTTTTATTCCCCCCGTCTGCTGGGTGGTTGCAGCAGGTTTTGGTCACTTCACATGACCCTGGGACACTGTGACCATCATAAATATGAATCAGTTGCCAAGCCTCTGAATGTAAATCACAAGACCCTGGAGAGGCTGCAACATTCCAGCTGATCGGCGCTTGCTTCTTCTGGGCTCAGCAGAAGCACCAGGATCAGTGCTGCTTTCCAGCTGATTGGTGCTTTTTCTGGGCTCAGCAGAAGCGCCAGGATCAGCACCAAGCTCCAACTGGAGCCTGGCGCTGATACTGGCGCTTCCGCTGAGCCCTGACAGCCCTGAAGAAGCACTGATCCTGGCGCTTCCGCTGAGCCCTGACAGCCCTGCAGCTCCAGCCATCTTTCGCTCAGGCTTGTGCGGTGCTGCCACTGGTTCAGCTCATTCCCCTCCCCTGCTACCACTTTTCTAGGATGGTCGTGTACCACCTGCCAGGTGCCAATGTACCACAGGTGGTACCCGTACCACTGGTTGAAAAGCCCTGGCCTAAGAGATGGAAAACTGATTATACTAATAATCTAATTATACTGAGCTGGAAAGAATCTGCCAGTAACTAAGCAGGCTGATTATATCTTTTTCAGTTGTAGCATTCAGATGAATTCTAGATAGGCTTGCAGATACCCACATATTGTCTCATCCAAATAGTGACCGGGATGAGCCCTGCTTAGCCTTGACAAGAGCATTTGACTATTTACAAGCTTCTTGATCACAGATTTGCAGTACATCAACTCATTTAAGGCTAAAAGACTGTTTCCAAAAATCAAGAGATCAGCGAGTTTCAAGCAGAAAGTCCCCTTCCATATAAACAAATATTTTTAAACCGCTTTAGGGGCCTCCTACTCTTTCATTTGCAATGGATTCCTACATTTTACTGAATACATCGGCTACTCGTTTGGCATTATTTAGGAAATAGCTTAAGTATAAAAAGAACTGCTTATCACTATATTTGCTCAATGAGAGCGATCTCGCTTTGCTCTTATGTAAGCAAATGTCAAGCTGGGATTTGTCCTTGAAAATATATAATTTTGTCTTAAGGGCACATATCAGCTTTCAATCCACTCACCACATCTTCTCTTTAATGCGTAGATTACAGGACTCATTGAATGTTTACTTGCTAGTATTTATTTTCCCTGCAAAATCTTTAGATGCCTCGTAATCACATTGGTGCCAGATTGAATTTGCTGTTGGTCGGAATACTATTTGCTTCGTTAATAAGAAATATCCACAAATAATAGATGTACTTATTCATTCTTTCTTTCATTCATTCATTCTTTCATCCATTGATTGAAGCTCCTGCCTAAAGTAGCAGCTGGGATAGAAGAAAGGAAAGTGCCAATGGGAGCTTCATCACTGGAGGCTTTCAAGAAGAGACTGGACTGCCATCTGTCAGAAATGGTGTAGGGTGTCCTGCTTGGGTGGTGGGGTTGGACTAGATGACCTACAAGGTCCCTTCCAACTCTGTTATTCTATTCTATTCTATTCTATTCTATTCTATTCTATTCTATTCTATTCTATTCTATTCTAAACATGCACCCCGAAAGTTCCAGATACTATATGGAGCTCCCTGTTTCCATAACAAATTATGGAGTCCTTGAATGGAGGTGGTGGTGATGGAAGAACCAAATCACAATCCAAGTTCAAAAATAAAAACATGTTTCAATTCTTCAAGGACACTGGTTCCATGTCTCTGGAAAAGAATCCATGTCTATCTTCTTGACTTCTTCCTTCATCCTCCTCCACTTCCTTATTCCAGAATTCTTCCTCTTCCTCCTCTTCCTCCTCTTCCTCCTCCTCCTCCTCCTCCTCCTCCTCCTCCTCCTCTTCTCTCTGTCTCTGTCTCTGTCTCTGTCTCTGTCTGTCTGTCTGTCTTGGTAAGACAGGTCGCCACAATGTAAAAAAAGATGTTGAGACTCTAGAAAGAGTGCAGAGAAGAGCAACAAAGATGATCAGGGGACT
>NW_015386413.1:958788-966288 GCF_001527695.2 Protobothrops mucrosquamatus
TCTTCTTCTTCTTCTTCTTCTTCTTCTTCTTCTTCTTCTTCTTCTTCTTCTTCTTCTTCTTCTTCTTCTTCTCCTCCTCCTCCTCCTCCTCCTCCTCCTCCTCCTCCTCCTTCCCCTTCTCCTTCTCCTTCCCCTTCCCCCCTTCGAAATCAACTTCTCCTTCGCATGCCAGCCAATCAAGCCAGCCAATTTGCCAGCCAATCAAGCTGTTCCATGTTTGCAGCACTTCTGGAAATTATTCACGGGCAAGCATCCATAATATCCAACACCATTTCTCTACTATAAAATTATGCTAAGCAAGGTCCCTTTGCTTCCCAAACTTGTGTTTGCCTTTGAACTCATGTATCCTTTGATTATACCGAGTGGGGTTGAGCCCGTTGTTCTTGTTTATTAACACAGCAAATTTTCTCTAGCCCTGGGGTAGAAGAAAACCCTTTAGCATGGTAATTATGCATTCATACTAGGAGGACTTCTTTGTGTTCTGAAAGAATATCCTTCTCTGATTATACTCGACCTAACTGGCATTTCGAATAGGGGTATTAATAACTCATTCTTACTGATACATCAGGTGGAATGAAAATTAGATTGAAAGGTTGTAACCTATCAAACTAGGGGATTAATTATGAGAGCTATTTCCGTTCCAGCTGAAGATCCCCTTTGTATTTGTAGCTAAGGGAGAATTGACAACGGCTTGTGTGAGCTCACTGTTATTTTCATGGCAACAACCTATCATTTCATTGGCTGGCTTTATTTTTAACACTCCAAAGAGCTAAAAGAAGTACTCTGGACAATGACAATATGTTCCTTAAGCAATAAGTGTTGCCGCTCTTTTGTGTTCAATAAGATAATTGCCATCATATAAAATTTTGGGGAAATTTGGTATTCGTTTCTATGAAACTTAGTAATCAGTCTTTTTTCTCTCTCCGGTGTAAGAGGACCTGCAGAGCCTGGGGTCAGAGTCAAGAGAGGAATCAGCCTGGAGTCATTAAGTTGTCACAAACAGTTCAAGTCCAACCCCTCTTGAATTCCGTTGACTTGTATCTAGAGTCAATTTAGTGCTGACCATTAGTTGACTAGTTTCTTGTGGATAGGCATGAGCGATAAATCAGCTTAACTGAATCTAAATGTGAGATCTTGATTCTTCACACCCCAGTTGCAATATTCATTGTTTGCATACATTTTGCATGGGTTCTCCCAAATTCCTTTTGTTGTTTCTTTAGTGCCCAAAGAATGATGAAAATCCATATTTCTGTCTCTGATCATTCTAATAGGATTCAGCAGAAAAATCCTACACACACACACATACACACAGTATACACAAGATAGTGTCTGCTCCCTTTTCACAACAGCCCATTGAGGTAGCTTAGGTTGGGAGTCTCTCAAGATCTAAAACTCTAATGGCAGAAAGTGAAGAGGAACTAAAGAGCCTCTTGATGCGGGTGAAGAAGGAGAGTGCAAAAGTGGGCTTGAAACTCAACATCAAGAAAACCAAGATCATGGCATCCAGCCTTCTCAATTCCTGGCAAATAGATGGGGAAGAAATGGAGGTAATGACAGATTTTATCTTCCTGTTCTCCAAGATCACCACAGATGGGGACTGCAGCCAAGAAATTAGAAGACGCTTGCTGGGGAGGAAAGCTATGGCAAATCTAGACAGCATACTAAAAAGCAGAGACATCACCCTGCCAACAAAAGTACGTATAGTCAAAGCCCTGGTTTTCCCAGTTGCAATGTATGGCTGTGAAAGTTGGGCCATAAGAAAGGCTGAGCGCCAAAGAATGGAGGCCTTTGAACTCTGGTGCTGGAGAAGACTCCCGCGAGTCCCCTGGACTGCAAGGCGATCCAACCGGTCAGTCCTAGAGGAGATCAACCCTGACTGCTCTTTAGAAGGCCAGATCCTGAAGTTGAAACTCAAGTACTTTGGCTACCTAATGAGAAGGAAGGACTCCCTGGAGAAGAGCCTCATGCTGGGAAAGATGGAGGGCAAGAGAAGAAGGGGACGACAGAGAATGAGGGGGCTGGATGGAGTCCCTGAAGCAGGAGGCGGGAGCTTAAATGGACTCCAGAAGATGGTAGAGGACAGGAAGGCCTGGAGGAACATTGTCCATGGGGTCGTGATGGGTCGGACATGACTTTGCAACTAACAACAACAACAACAGGTTGGGAGAAAGCAATCTAAAGCCATCTATAGTTTATACTGTTGAGGAGGAATTTTGACCTAAATTTTGGTCCCTAGCCAACTTTGGACTCGGAAACTAATCAGAGTCGGATCAGGCTAGTACTAGGATGGCAGGCAACCAGGAAATAGCTGTTTTAGGTGAGATTTGAGAGATGAAATAAAATTGTGGGAAATGACCAGGCTGATCCCAAGGGGGGGGGGGGGTCAAAGAAGTCATTAGTCTTGAATCCCTTTGTATCCACAAGATATCTAAGTCCAGCCCACCTTGAATTCCATTGGCTCTTGTCTACCACTTATTTGCTTTGACTGTTAGTAGTTCAGAGCCTTGTAGAGAGCAGAAGCTTGCAACAAACTTTTACATTCATTTGAATTGCTCAGAATACTTGATTTTCCCATGCTTGACAAAAACCTTGTATTAAAGAATAAAAAGAAGCTTTCTGCTTATTCCATACTGGAAAAGTATAAAAGTATTGGAATGAAGCCTCTTGCAGTCAAGGACTTATGTTTCTAAATCAGAATCGGAATAGAGCTGGAAGGGACCTTGGAGATCTTCTAGTCCAGCCCCCTGCTCAAGCAGGAAACTCTATTCCATTCCAGACAAATAGGCTGTCCAGTCTCTTCTTAAAAAAACTCCAGTGAGGGAGCACCCACAACTTCTGGAGGCAAGTTGTTCCACTGGTTAATTGTCCTCACTGTTAGGAAGTTTCTCCTTAATTCCAGGTTGCTTCTCTCCTTGATGAGTTTCCAACCGTTGTTTCTTTTGTCTTGCCTTCTGGGACTTTGGAGAATAAGTTGACCCCTTCTTCCTTATAGCAGCCTCTCAAATATGGAATACTGCTATCATGTCGCCTCTAGTCCTTCTTTTCTCTAGACTGGTGTGTGTTATGTAGAAATTCTAATAAGAAAATAATCACTCAGGCTGAAACACACACGAAGCTTCTACGCACCCTTCTTCCTAATCTGTGAACGTCTCAACTGGCCTCAGCTTTCTGAAAGCTGTCTCATAAAGCTCTTTCCTGGAATCTCCCCTCATCACTAATTAAATCCAACTTCTACTGATGTTGCTTTGGTCTCCTCAGCAACTTCCCAGTCACTAGATGCATGGAAGCAGATGTTTAGTCAGTGTGTAAATTGAGGACAATTATCATTAGGACCACACACAGTAATAGGAGAATAATTAGATCATTGCTGCCAGCAAAAATATAAATCAAATCGGTTCCTTCCCCTTTCATGACTCTCTCTCATTCTCTCTCAGTGGTGATTCTTCCTACCTTCCTTCCTTCCTTCCTTCTTTCCTCCCTTCCTTCTTTCCTCCATCCCTCCCTCCTTCTCTCACTTTCCCTTCCTTCCTTCCTTCCCTTCCTTCTTTCCTCCCTCCCTCCCTCTCTTCCTTCCTTTCCTCCCTCCCTCCCTTCCTTCCTCTCTCACTCTCCCCTCCTTCCTTCTTTCCTCCCTCCCTTCCTTCTTTCCTCCCTTCCTTCTTTCCTCCATCCCTCCCTCCTTCTCTCACTTTCCCTTCCTTCCTTCCCTTCCTTCTTTCCTCCCTCCCTCCCTCCCTCTCTTCCTTCCTTTCCTCCCTCCCTCCCTTCCTTCCTCTCTCACTCTCCCTTCTCTCCTTCCTTCTTTCCTCCCTTCCTTTTTTCTTCCGTCTTTCCTTCCTCCCTTCCTCCCTTCCTTCCTCTTTCACTCTCCCTTCCCTCCTTCCTTTCCTCCCTTCCTCCCTTCCTTCCTCTCTCACTCTCACTCTCCCTTCCCTCCTTCCTTCTTTTCTCCCTCCCTCCCTCCCTCCCTTCTTCTCTCCCTTCCCTTCCTTCCTTCCCTCCCTCCCTCCCTCTCTTCCTTCCTCCCTTCCTCCCTCCCTTCGCTGTGTCAATACTCTAATTCCTTGAGGAAACCTTGTCCATCATTAGGAATGGTCAGCCACGGAATGAGATTTTGCATTTCAGCCACTTGATTCGTGGCTTGACATGAATTTGCTTGGAATTAACTAGCAGCCGTTGAGACAGCTCACTTAAAAGTTACTAACTTGATCGTTAGTAAATGATCTATACAGAGGTAGTAAATAAATATACGGTATTGATTTCCTTGGCATGGTCAAGGAAGTAGTTGTCCCCGTGAGTGAGATGGAGTAAATTAGTTGTGTTTTTCCCAGGGATGGAAAGGAGATTTACATGGCTGATGTTATCAAATGAAGAAAAACAAAATTAAAATCTAGAAATAATATGCATCACGGAGAAGGCTGGATGAGATCTCCAAGTTTAATTTTCCTCCATTAGAATTCCAGCATTTTACTGCCGTGGTTTTATTTTAATATCAGTTCCTGTGCTATCAGTCAAGAGAATTTGTAGTAAAGAGAGAGAGAGAGAGAGAGAGAGAGAGAGAGAGAGAGAGAGAGAGAGAGAGAGAGAGGGGGGGGGGATAAAAGATAGAAAATAGAAGATAGAAGATAGTTGCTAGAACAGAAAGAGAAGATAGATAGATAGATAGATAGATAGATAGATAGATAGATAGATAGATAGATAGATAGATAGATAGATAGATAGATAGATGCTAAATAGATGATAGACAGATAGATAGATAGATAGATGCTAAATAGATGATAGATAGATAGATAGATAGATAGATAGATAGATAGATAGATAGATAGATAGATAGATAGATAGATAGATTTAAATAGATGATAGATAGAAGCTAAAGATAGATAGATAGATAAGATAGATAAGATAGATAGACAGACAGACAGACAGACAGACAGATAGATAGATGGATGAGAGATGGATGAGAGATGGGTGAGAGATGGAGATAGAGATAGAGATAGTTCTTTGTTGGCATCTTGTGGTCTTCTGGATTTTTCTAACTCAAATTTGGTAGTCCTACATAGGTACTATAAATCTGAGCTAGTAAAATGTGATTTTATGCTGAGCTTCCACGTGGTTGAAGTTCAAAAACTATCTCCTTCCTTCCTTAGAATAATTAAACAAACAGCAAAAATGGTCTTCTTCAACGCCACTGGGATGTTTCACTGGTGAACAATTTCAATGCCGACATTCAACAAAGCAGGCCGTTCTTCCAAGAGCTTGGTACGCAAGCTGTGAAAGACTACTTTAAAAGTGAACAGGGGTGTTTTCAAATGTGCCGAAAACTAAGCTGCAGTAAGCAACATTGCTTCAAGCATCTACGTTGCCAATAAAAAACAAAGCATGGTGTATCGCTAAATGTCTGTGGAGATTCTCAGTCCTCCAGGTCATAGATGTCCCAAAGACGCAACTGGACTTTCCTGTTTTTCTTTGAAGACGTTCATCCAAGAAGCTTCTGGATGATGGGGAATGGAAGGATTTATGTTCCTTGCAACCTGCTGGCCATTTGCATGCTTTTAGAGAGTCGTTGAGGCCACCTGGAGATTTACCTGTGTCCTTGGGTCACCTGAGTGCTGCAAATAGGTGTGGAGCCTTCTTGGAACTGCTGAAAGGACTGTGTTGTAGACTGGAGATGGATGTTGTCATATCCCCTACCCTTCTGTTGCACCACTAAGTGACCATTTAGGTGACCACAGTTCTCCTCCTCCTCCTCCTCCTCCTCCTCTCTGCAAACCCCACTGCCTTCTAGCACTGATGATGTTCCCTACAGTAGTTTGGGTCATGAAACATCTGCAAGAAAAAAAAAAACAATCTCAGAGAGCACCAAAACCCCATTATTTCAAGCTTAGCAGCATTACATTTGCGTGAACCGGTCCGATCCATCCTGTTACTAATTTCACATCGCATTCCAACAGTTTTACTCCTGGTTTACCTGAAACATCATTACAATGGGTATTATTAGCATCACGTCACATCACATCACAGCTTCACATCACAGCTTCCTGGACACAGATAATGTACATTTTAACAAGTGAAGAGCATTAGGTAAAACCCGGATCTCCTGCTTTTCCCACTCATATTAATAAACATGGCATCCCCATTTATTTTGCATTTGGGACCTGTTTTCTTCCTATGCCTCTGGACATATAAATTCATGGTGAAATGATAAACATGACAGAGATCCAGTAAGTGAACAAAGTGGTACCAGTTACATTACCGGACATGCCTTAGGAACTAGGTACAGTTCCTGCCTCAGCAGGCTCTGTTCTGGGCCCAGTGCTCTTCAACATCTTCACCAACAATTTGGACGAGGGGATAGATGGGGAACTCATCACATTTGAAGACGACACCAAGCTGGCAGGAATAGCCAACACTCCAGAAGACAGGCTTAGGATACAGGAGGATCTGGACAGACTTGAACACTGGGCGCTATCTAACAAAATGAAATTCAATGGTGAAAAAAGTAAGGTCCTACATTTAGGCAAGAAAAACCAAATGCACAAGTACAGCATAGGTGGCACCTTGCTCAATAGATGTAACTGTGAGAGGGATCTCGGAGTCCTAGTGGACAATCCCTTAAATAGGAGCCAGCCGTGTGCTGCAGCTGCCAAAAAGGCCAACACAGTGCTGGGCTGCATTAACAGAGGGATAGAATCAAGATCACGTGAAGTGTTAATACCACTTTACAATGCCTTGGTAAGGCCACACTTGGAATACTGCATCCAGTTTTGGTCACCACCATGTAAAAAAAGATGTTGAGACTCTAGAAAGAGTGCAGAGAAGAGCAACAAAAATGATCAGGGGACTGGAGGCTAAAACATATAAGGAACGGTTGCTAGAATTGGGTATGCCTAGTTTAATGAAGAGAAGGACAAGGGGGGACATGATAGCAGCCTTCCAATATCTCAGGGGCTGCCCCAAAGAAGAGGGAGTCAAGCTATTCTCCAGAGCACCTGAAGGCAGGACAAGAAGCAACGGATGGAAACTAATCAAGGAGAGAAGCAACCTGGAACTAAGGAGAAACTTCCTGACAGTGAGAACAATTAACCAATGGAACAACCTGCCTCCAGAAGCGGTGAATGCTCCAACATTGGAAGTTTTTAATTAGAGACTGGACAGCCATTTGTCTGAAATTTTATAGGGTTTCCTGCCTGAGCAGGGGGTTGGACTAGATGACCTCCAAGGTCCCTTCCAACTTTATTATTATTATTACCTCCAAGCTCCCTTCAAACTCTGTCACTGTCATCCTGACATCTTATCATTTGAGCCTTCAGCCTGATCACCAAGGCCTGGCCCTTCGATTAATAATAACTTCTTGATTGTTTCCAAAACTGGAATCATGTCTGTCTGAAGAGCATCAGAAATCAAATCCAGCCAGTGACGTTCTGGACCATCACAGACACGTTTTGCCCTTGAAGGATATTTCCTGCCTCTACGACAATCATGCCTATTGGGGATTTTATA
>NW_015386413.1:968819-990403 GCF_001527695.2 Protobothrops mucrosquamatus
AAAAAAAAAAGAAAAAAAAAAAAAGAAAGAGTAAAAAATATTTTCTGCTGAGTCCTGAAGCAATTTTTGTCTGTCCATTGGTTTCTGCCCTTTTCTGTCTATCACATGTGTACATGTGCACACGAAAGTCACCAATGCACTATTATGGCTTTGTTACAGTGTCCTTGCCATAATAAAGTGAACTACATGATAAATGTCAATTTATTCATGACTAGACATATATACACATACGTACAAATGTGTGCGTACACACACAGACACACACACAGAAACACTCAGACACGCACACATTCCATGGCTGAAAATCACTTCTCTTCCTGGCGAAGTGCCCCCGTTTGTACACAGAAGGCCTGTTGTCAAAGAGAATTAAACCCTGAGCTGATATCTTATAAAGAATTCAATAGACTGATGTACTAGTTCTGTATGCCAAAGGCATAAAACCCTGTTGCTTCAGTTAAAAGATGACCCTTTTCTCATAATAATATCTTGCTACCGTTAGGATAATGGAAACTACAAGCCGAATCTTTCGGCAATGAACTGGGAACGCGTCCAGAGGGGACTCTATGGAACAACTCTTGCCTCTTTTTGGATAGGTAGTAAAAGAAAGAGAAAGGATAGAGAAAGGGTAGAGAAAGCTGAAACAGCATTCTTCAAAATGAAAAAAGGTCTTCTGCAGTCACGACATAAGCCTAAGACTGAAAACCAGGCTTGTCAGATGCTATATTTTTTCTATCCTGCTCTATGGAGTAGAGCAGGGCTTTTCAACCTTTTCACCCATTGTACCACTTTTAGGATATGGCAATATCCGAGGACCACCCGTCGCCTAGCAAGGTGTCAAAAACTTGACGATCAAACAAAAAAAAAAAAAGTAAAAAAGTGATAAAGTACAGGTAGTCCTTGACTTACAACAGTTCGCTTAATGACTGTTCGAAGTTACAATGGCACTGAAAAAAGTGCCCCCCCAAGCCACAGCCGAGCAAGACGCCTGCCTGCCCACCAGGTGGCGCTCTTCCTCCTATCCAAAATTTTTATTGTTGTGAGCACTTTGGTTGAGGATTGGCAGCGGGGGTGGGGTGGGGGGGTGTTTGGTTTTTATCCCCCCCCCCATCTGCTGGGTGGTTGCAGCAGGTTTTGGTCACTTCACATGACCCTGGGACACTGTGACCGTCATAAATATGAATCAGTGGCCAAGCATCTGAATGTAAATCACAAGACCCTGGAGATGCTGCAACATTCCAGCTGATCGGCGCTTCTTCTGGGCTCAGCAGAAGCACCAGGATCAGCACCGAGCTCCAGCTGGATCCTGGCGCTGATCCTGGCGCTTCCGCTGAGCCCTGACAGCCCTGCAGCTCCAGCCGTCTCTCGCTCAGGCTTGTGCGGTGCTGCCACCGGTTCAGCTCATTCCCCTCCCCTGCTACCACTTTTCTGGGATGGTCGCGTACCACCTACTAGGTGCCAATGTACCACAGGTGGTACCCGTACCACTGGTTGAAAAGCCCTGGAGTAGAGAGTTGGTCTCTGACAGAAGGCCACCCGAAGAGACTAGAAGCATTTGAAATGTGGATGCGAAAAGAGTCTTTTGCTCTTGAGAAAGCAATAAGCAAGACTTTGCCTTAAACTGTAAAAAGACACCAATAAGATTAAATGTGAATAGCAAAGTCTCTCTCTCGTGAGAAATTACCAGGAACCAATAATCCCAGGAATGGATTGAAGTGTTTGTCCCACTGGCAAAAATCCTGCATTACAATTTGGAGGGTTTATTCAGATACATGTTTGCTGGTGCTTTTTGCAAGGAGACTGAAATATCATCCTGTAAACACAAAGCCGGAAAATGGAATAGGAGTCTTTAAAAAAAGCAAAAGGGGAGATTATTCTCATATTCTCTCACAGTTACTACTATTGAGCAAGGTACCACCTATACCAGGGGTAGGCAACCTTGGCTCTTTTATGACTTGTGCACTTCAACTCCCAGAATTCCTGAGCCAGCATGGCTCAGCATGGAAACCTCTCCCTGTCCCCTCAGCATGGCTGGCTCAGGAATTCTGGGAGTTGAAGTCCACCAGTCATGAAGGGGCCAAGGTTGCCTACCCCTGCCCTATACTATACCTCTGCATTTGGTTTTTCTTGCCTACATGTAGAACCTTACTTTTTTTTCACCACTGAATCTTAATAATAATAATAATAATAATAATAATAATAATAATAATAATAATAATAATAATAATAATAATAATAATAATAATAATAATAATAATAATAATAATAATAATAATAATAATAATAATAATAATAATAAAAAAAAAAAGTTGGAAGGTACCTTGGAGGTCATCAAGTCTAACCCCCTGCTCTAGGAGGAAACTCTACACCATTTCGGACAAATGGCTGTCCAGTCTTTTCTTAAAAACTTCCAGTGTTGGAGCATTCACCGCTTCTGGAGGCTGGTTGTTCCACTGGTTAATTGTTCTAACTGTCAGGAAGTTTCTCCTTAGTTCTAGATTGCTTCTCTCCTTGATTAGTTTCCATCCATTGCTTCTTGTCCTGCCCTCAGGCGCTTTGGAGAATAGCTTGACTCCCTCTTCTTTGGGGCAGCCCCTGAGATATTGGAACACTGCTATTATGTCCCCCCTCGTCCTTCTTTTCATTAAACTAGACCAGGGGTGTCAAACTGCCGGCCTGTGGGCCGGGCACGTCATCCCAAAACCACGCTCACCCCATTGCCAGCAATGGAGAAAAAGCTCCGATACGTCGCGCGACGTCACGTGACTTTGCGAGTTTGACATGCCTGAACTAGACATACCCAATTCCAGAAACCGTTCCTCATATGTTTTAGCCTCCAGTCCCCTGATCATCTTTGCTGCTCTTCTCTGTACTCTTCCTAGAGTCTCAACATCTTTTTTACATCGTGGTGACCAAAACTGGATGCAGTATTCCAAGTGTGGCCTTACCAAGGCCTTGTAAAGTGGTATTAACTTTTCACGTGATCTTGATTCTATCCCTCTGTTAATGCAGCCCAGCACTGTGTTGGCTTTTTTGGCAGCTGCAGCACACGGCTGGCTCCTGTTTAAGGGATTGTCCACATCTGCTACTATCTCAGTCATTCTCTCAGTAGCTCATCCTCTGATGTACTCCTGGATACACGTATGCAGAACTACTCCAGATATGATGCTGAATCATCTTAAAGAATCCCTCTTGAGGATCTTAAAGAGGAGAACTTTTCATTCCCAAAATTGCTGTAAAGTCCCTATTAGAATTGAGACTCTAGAAAGAGTGCGGAGAAGAGCAGCAAAGATGATCAGGGGACTGGAGGCTAAAAGATACAAAGAACGGCTGCAGGATTTGGGTATGGCCAGTCTAGAGAAAAGAAGGATGAGGGGGGACATGATAGCAGTCTTCCAGTATCTCAGGGGCTGCCCCAAAGAAAAAGGGGGTCCACCTATTCTCCAAAAGACCAGAAAGCAGGACAAGAAACAACGGATGAGAAAAGCAACCTGGAATTAAGGAGAAACTTCCTGACAGTGAGGACAATCAGTGGAAGAGCTTGCCTGCTTGACGGGGTTGGACTAGAAGACCTCCAAGGTCTCTTCCAACTCTATTATTTTATTAGTCTAACAAAGCGGAGGACGAGGGGTGACATGATAGCAGTCTTCCAGTATCTCAGGGACTGCCCCAAAGAAGAGGGAGTCAAGCTATTCTCCAAAGCACCTGAAGGCAGGACAAGAAGCAACAACGGATGGAAACTAAGCAAGGAGAGAAGCAACCTAGAACTAAGGAGAAACTTCCTGACAGTGAGAACAATTAACCAGTGGAACAACCTGCCTCCAGAAATGGTGAATGCTCCAACATTGGAGGTTTTTAAGAAGAGACTGGACAGCCATTTATCTGAAATGGTATAGGGTTTTCTGCCTGAGCAGGGGGTTGGACTACATGACTTCCAAGGTCCCTTCCAACTTTATTATTATTATTACCTCCAGGCTCCCTTCAAACTCTGTCACTGTCATCCTGACATCTTATCATTTGAGCCTTCAGCCTGATCACCAAGTGCAGAGAAGAGCAACAAAGATGATCAGGGGACTGGAGGCTAAAACTTACAAGGAACGGTTGCTGGAATTGGGTATGTCTAGTTTAACGAAGAGAAGGACAAGGTGTGACATAATATCAGTGTTCCAATATCTCAGGGGCTGCCCCAAAGAAGAGGGAGTCAAGCTATTCTCCAAGGCGCCTGAAGGCAGGACAAGAAGCAATGGATGAAAACTAACCAAGGAGAGAAGCAACCTAGAACTAAGGAGAAACTTCCTGACAGTGAGAACAATTAATCAGTGGAACAGCTTGCCACCAGAAGTTGGGGGTGCTCCATCACTGGAAGTTTTAAAGAAGAGATTGGACAACCATTTGTCCAGAATGGTATAGGGTTTGCTGCCTGAGAAAGGGGTTGGACTAGAAGACCTCCAAGGTCCCTTCCAATTCTCTTATTCCGTATGTCTGGCATCAGTCTACTTGGACTTTCCCGTTTATCATGCAAACTACAGCAACAAGAGAAATTATCATCTCTCTGAGTGCCAAATAATTAGAGGCCGCTCCCCTCCAAGCAATTTAACATAGTTAGGCAAGTATTTAGTAACTGGGAATTGTAGGCACTGACAGATAAATATATATATATCTATATCTGTATTATCTGCAGACTGATGTACTCTTTCGTTTAAAAAAAAAACAAAAACGGCCACTTGTGAATCTTTGAAGAGTTTCTGGGTATCCACCTTTTATATAAGCCAAGGCTGTTGTGGGGTTTTTTTTTTTTTTTTTTGTGTGTGTGTGTGTGTGTGTGTGTTTTGCAGCCATGTTAGACACTGGAATCCTCAAATCATGTAAATGAGGACAAATGGACAGGCTTTTTTCATTTTATCTGGGCTACCGACTGATGAAATTTCCCTTGCTCAAACAGTTCCTTTTAAAAGAAGGGGAAAAAAAAAAAGAACGAAACTCGCTTTTGAGTCCCGCTTCTCTGTTTTCAAGAGCCGTCGTCATATCTCTCAGCATTTTATCTATAATAAAATGTCCAGTCCTTTTTTTTTTTTTTTAATCTCTGTTCCTAAGATAAATTCTCCATTCCTCTAATCATTCTAGATGCCTTTCACTTTGCTTCGGCTTTAATTCAGCTCTCTGGAACATCCGCTTTTCCCAAAACATATTTATGCTCGCTTTGATTTATTGTGTTCCTCAAGTACTTTGTGAAATAACCACACACACACACACAGACACACAGACACACACACATACACACAAGCTCCTTGCCCAGAACAGACTTAAAGCTGTTTCAACTTCCACCCCAATGAAGGACCTTGTTCGCCTCTTCAGAATTAAATCTATACACGGACACCTCATCCTCCCCAGTGGAGAGATCTTTATCCTTCTCAGGTGAGTCACACCTGCCTCTTGAACAGTTTCAGTCAATTCCTTACTAGAGACATGAATTCTGGACCTCTCCTTCTCCAAGGTGAAAGAAAAAATCACTAACAAATGTGAATTACACCATCAAGTCAGATCTTACAAGTTCCTTCTGTGCTAGTAAGGAGAAATTTCCTGACGGTGAGAACAATTAACCAGTGGAACAACCTGCCTCCAAAAGTTGTGGGTGTGTCATCACTGGAGGTTTTTAAGAAGAGACTGGACAGCCACTTGTCTAGGATGGTATTGGGCCTCCTGCTTGAGTAGGGGGTTGGATTAGAAGACCTCCAAGGTCCCTTCCAGCTCTGTTGTTCTATTTTCTATGTTCTAATGAATACAGTGGTTAGATCTAATAGCTCATCTGCCTTTAGAAAGTTTTACATGCCGATGTTCAAGACAAATAATTTGCCTTTGTGGCTTTGTGTTCCTTGTATCTGGCAGCTAAAATTTTTGGGAACTGCAGTGACACCTAAACCGCTAAATCTATGGATTACGGATTGTGCAGGGGGCTGGACTAGAAGACCTCCAAGGTCCCTTCCAGCACCATTATTCTGTTGTCCAGGGATGGAATGGTATGCCTTCCCAGTTCAGATACTAAGATTAGATAAGTATTTTGGGCCAACACCTTGGGAAATATAGATGATTAAATGTTTGGAAAGAAGTTTGTTAAATATTCATGTAGCTTTTTAAAAAAAACAACCAAAATTGCAGTTGTAAACATTATTTTTGTACGTGCCAACTTCTTGTGCTACTGATTTTAACCCCAAGATTTATGTCAGGGGTCTTCAAACTTGGCCCTTTTATGACTTGTGGACTTTCAACTCCCAGAATTCCTCAGCCAGGCATGCTGGCTGAGGAATTCTGGGAGTTGAAGTCCACACGTCTTAAAATGGCCGAGGTTGAGAAACACTGGTTTAACTCTTTCTGAGTTAGCATTATTTCCCCCTCAGGGGGGAAATGTCAGGGGTCTTCAAACGTGGCTCTTTTATGACTTGTGGACTTCTGGGAGTTGAAGTCCCCAAGTCATAAAAGGGCCAAGTTTGACGATCCCAAGATTTATGTTATCATGTCATGTCATGTCTTGCCTGCAGTACTGATTCTATCTGTCTGTCTATCATCAGAAGAGGCAGATGGGGAGAACGATAGAATTTCTCTGGCTACGAATTCCTTTCCATTCCTGAAAGATAAATCTGTTTCCTGTAGTTCTAAAAACCTTACTCTATGAATCATAATATTCTTTCCACAAAGATGCCCACCAGAGAATCCCAACACCATATTACCGCTCATTATTGAATCCTGCATGCAATTTCATGCACGCCATGAATCCATCTCACACCAATGGTGCTTTGATGGAAATTATATATTGTTGTCAACAAATATTGGCTGAGCGAGATTTTTCAAGCCATTGTCAAAATAATGGGCAGAATGAATTATATTGCAAGGGAATAAATGTTAATTTGCTAACGTATGTGTTACATTTAACAGGGAATGAAGTCATAATTGTTCAAGTTTTAATAGAGGCTTACGTTCCGTTGGCTTAGAGCATTTTAAAGCTATTCAAACACAAGGTAATTGTGATGGGGAATTGTTCCCCTTCAAGATGCATCGTATTGCTAAATTTAAAATATAGACGGAGTCATAGGTGAGATAGAAGAACAAAACATAGGTAAACCGTGGCCACATTTTTTTCTAGCCTAAATATTTCTGATTTTTCATTTCATATTTCTTCATTCTTCACCCATTCTCATATTATTACCCTTTTGGGCAGCTAGTCTCAAAGAGAGAGAAATTTAATATAGAATATGTTTGCATCGCCATGATAGGAAAAAGATGTTGAGACTCTAGAAAGAGGGCAGAGAAGAGCAACAAAGATGATCAGGGGACTGGAGATTAAAACATATAAAGAATGGTTGCTGGAATTGGGTGTATGTCTAGTTTAATGAAGAGAAGGACGAGGGGGGACATGATAGCAGTCTTCCAGTATCTCAATGGTTGCCCCAAAGAAGAGGGAATCAAGCTATTCTCCAAAGTGCCTGAAGGCAGTACAAGAAGCAACAGATGGAAACTAAGCAACGAGAGAAGCAACTTAGAACTAAGGAGAAACTTCCTGACAGTTAGAACAATTAACCAGTGGAACAGCCTGCCTCCAGAAGCGGTGAATGCTCCAACACTGGAAGTCTTTAAGAAGAGACTGGACAGCCATTTGTCTGAAATTGTAGAGGGTCTCCTGCCTGAGCAGGGGGTTGGACTAGATGACCTCCAATAATTCTGTTATTCTGTTAAATTTACAGTCCACAATCCTCTCTCTCTCTCTCTCTCTCTCTCTCTCTCTCTCTCTCTCTCTTATCTATCTATCTATCTATCATTTATCTATCATCTATGTTCTCTCTCTCATCTATATTCTATCTCTATCTATCTCTGCCTCTCTGTCTCTGTCTTTCTCTCTTTATATATATATATACAGTATATTTTTATATTTTCTCTCTGTCTGTATATACAGTATTCTCTCTCTCTCTCTCTCTCTCTCTCTCTCTCTCTCTCTCTCTCTCTCTCTCTCTCTCTCTCTCTCTCTCTCTCCAGCTCCTCTGATTTTCTTGCAGGAAAATGCCTGTTTTGCTACATATTATTCTGTGCAGGTCTTTGGTTGATTAATTCCTCCTGCTTGTCCATGAACCTGCCAGTAATTTCCAGGATTTACTGTAGCTTCCAGGAATAATTGTGCTAGAAAAGGTATTTATTTCAATATGCCTTAGATATTCAATATACTCTGCCTAGATCCCTCTAATCTCACTCTGGTTTTGAGTAAGAATACTCCACTTGTTGATTTGCCACTCTTTCACACAACCTTCCGAGACAGGTCTGCATAAGGGAAGTACTTTGCAAAATGTGTTCTTGACATTTTTTGAGTGTAGTTTTTTTTTTTTTTTGCCCTATTTTATGTGTCTCTCAAAAGTTGCCTCAGTTTCGCTGCAAAAGTACAAATATAGTTTTATCCCTGTAGAACCATTTTAATGATTGATGATTAGTCAACTATTTTAACAGAATGAAAGAATAACAAAGTTGGAAGGGACCTTGGAGTCTTCTAGTCCAACCCCTTCCTCAAGCAGGAGATCCTAAACCAGGGGTCTTCAAACCTGGCTCTTTTATGACTTGTGGACTTCAACTCCCAGAATTCCTCAGCCAGGCACGCTGGCTGAGGAATTCTGGGAGTTGAAGTCCACAAGTCCTAAAAGGGCCAAGTTTGAAGACCCCTGCCCTAAACCATTCCAGACAAATAGCTATTGAGTCTCTTCTTGAAAACTTCCAGTAATGGAGCACCTACAACTTACAGCAGAACATAGAATAATTGGATTGGAAGGGACCTTGGAGGTCTTCTAGTCCAACCCCCGCTCAAACAGGAGACCCTGTACCACTTCAGACAAATAGATGTCCAATCTCTTCTTAACAACCTTCAGTGATGGAGCACCCAACATTTTATGCCCTTCTAATTAAGAAACGCCATATCAATCATCTCCATTCATTTGCAATTTCTTGAATGCTTTCCCTTTTTGGTGTATGTGCTTAGTGAATGGTTTGCCCTGGACACATGTTCAGCCTAGTCATTGAAGATTAAAGAGGAGAAAAGACAATACTCTAACTCTAGATCTCTACTTATTCATCCACCATCTTGCTTGACGGAGAATTATGGTAGCCCGAATGCAACTATTATGCAATATCAGAAAGACTCTGCTGCCTCTTTAGACATATAGAGCAATAGCACTTAGACTTTTATACCCCTTCATAGTGCCTCACAGCACTCTCTACACATGTTGCCCCCAACAATCTGAGTCCTCATTTTACTGACCTCAAAAGGACGGAAGGTTGAGTAAACCTTGAGCCGGTTAGGATTGAACTTCTGGCAGTGGGCAGAGTTAGCCTGCAATACTGCATTCTAATCACTGCACCACCATGGGAAGGAAGGAAGGAAGGAAGGAAGGAAGAATAGCAATAGCAGTAGGACTTAGTCTTATATACAGTTTTCCACTGCTTTACAGCCCTCTCTAAACAGTTTACAGAGTCAACATATTGTCCCCCAGCAATCTGGGTCCTCATTTTACCGACCTCAGAAGGATGGAAGGCCGAGTCAACCAGGATTGAACTCCTGGCAGTGGGCAGAGTTAGCCTGCAATACTGAATTCTAACCACTGTGGTGCCACATGGTGTATAAAATCATTTGATATGGTTTAAAGTAGAAGAAAGACAAGCTTAAAAAATAATAACAGAATAACCTCTTTCCTTCATTCTCTTCCCACATAGTGTATGGTACTTATCTGGATTCTTCAGCCCTGAAACAGCATAATTATATGTGATTCCACTACTAAAGCACTTGTCAAGTTTTGTCTATCGATAACTCTTCATTCTAAGGCAGGATATATTCAGAAAGCGGTGCACTCGGTGGCACCCGATGATAGAAGCCCAGCAGTTTAATCTCAAAAGTTGTCACGTTTGGCAGCTTTGATTCATGAAGAAAAGGAAGTCAAAATGATTCTTGTTATTTTCATTGCCTCGCCTCTCCTTCTTCTTCTTTTGTTCTTTCTTTTTAACAAAATGCTGTCTGAACAAAAATGCACAGAGGCACGTGTGGCTTCTTGTGACCGGCTTGAAATGTTTCCCTGAAAGAATTGGAACCCTAAGTAATTAAAATTGATTCATAATATCATATCAAATAACGTGGTGTCTTAGGGTGGATTGATTTAATGATTCAGAAAAGTACTCCAGGAATTAGCAAATAACCCTTATACCAGAAAATCAGTGGATATTTTGATGGTGCAAAGAATTCATTCCCTAGAATAACTTTGTATATTGCAAACTAAAGAATCCTCATCACATTCTGAGGATCAAAACAAGACCTGAGTTAGTGGACAGCGCTGTACAGAGGGCTCATTAAATGTCCTTGTCGAAAGAAAAATCAGGTCCTGTTCCAAGCCGAGAGTAAGATGCTGGAAATAAAATGGAGGCTAAGATGCTGGAAATGAAATGGAGGCTAAAATGCTGGAAATAAAATGGAGGCTGCTTAGGAAAGAAAGTTCTTGTTTACTGATGAGCAGAACCAGCAACAGCATGCAGTTCTGGGACAGCTGACAAAATAGAGTTGAGAGTGGGTGGGTTTTTATATTTTCTTTGGGCTTTATATTTGAGTTGCCTGTTGTGAAATAACACTTTGACCTGTGCTTGAGTGTGCCCTTTTGGTATTCTAATTATTGTTGCTTGACTCCCATTGTGGCTTGGACATCCTGTCCTTGGAGCTGGGTGGGTATTGTAGATTTTAGGAGTCTTTGTTTTTTTAATCGCATCAGCTTCAGCTTATGAATAGGGTGGCCCTAGTCTTTGTGAATGGATTAAAAAAAAATCTGCATTTCTAAAGATTGGCCTCCTCAGGTTTCCTGTTCCACGAAGACTGGGGCAGCTTTCTGCCTTTGTTAAGATTTTTTTTTCTCCATTTCTCCTTTAGGGGAAATATTCTAACCTGCCTCTTTTTATTTTCCAAAGGGCCAGAAGGCAGGACAAGAAGCAATGGGTGGAAACTAATCAAGGAGAGAAGCAACCTAGGAGAAACTTCCTGACAGTTAGAACAATTAACCAGTGGAACAACCTGCCTCCAGAAGTGGTGAATGCATCAACACTGGACGTTTTTAAGAAGAGACTGGACAGCCATTTGTCCGAAATGGTATAGGGTTTCCTGCCTGAGCAGGGGGTTGGACTAGATGACCTCCAAGGTCCCTTCCAACTTTATTATTATTATTATTATTATTATTATTATTATTATTATTATTATTATTATTATTATTATCATTATTATTATTATTATTATTATTATTATTATTATTATTATTATTATTATTATTTTATTGATTTTTTTAACATAATCACCTTAATATTTGGTAAACCGCATGCTGTCTGGGTTTATATTTAAAAAACAGTCAATAGCAATTAGTTTCTATAATTCTATAATCCACATAGTCGCTTTGCTTGATTTTCTCTTCTTCCAATAATATTCTCTTTGGCCAGCCTTGAATTGATACAGTTCTTATTATTTTGATAAATAACAATTAAATGTAGACATTTTTTCTAATATTTCTGCAAATGATAACCACATCAATATAAAGCTTCTTTTCTAACTGATCATCTTGATTGCTTCATTCTGGATCCTGTTTACAAAATTCTTATTTAAATTGGTTTTCCCCACAACGTTCAAAACATTCTTACCGGTTAAAATTTTCTCAAAGTTCTCTTTTTAATTATTTCCCAAAATATTTCATTCTCCGTGGTGTGTGTGTGTGGGTGTGTGTGGTACTGACTTCCTACATCCTCATGAAACCAGAGCAAGGTATAGGGCAGGGGTTGGCAACCTTGGCTCTTTTATGACTTGTGGACTTTAACTCCCAGAATTCCCGAGTCAGCATGGCTGGTTCAGGAATTCTGGGTATTGAAGTCCACAAGCCATAAAAGAGCCAAGGTTGCCTACCTCTGGTATAGGGCTTCAACTTGAATCTCACACTCTTTTAACAGTTTTATTAATGGTTTTGATGAAGAATATACCAAATCTGCTGATGATACAAAAATCAGATGGGTTAGCCAATCGTCTATTATAGGGTTTCTCCACTTTAAAATGTGTGGACTACAACTCCAAGAATTCCCCAGCCAAACATGCTGGTGAATTAATCCTGGGAGTTGTAGTCCACACATCTTAAAGTTGTTGAGGTTGAGAAATAACACTGCAGAAGACCAGACTAATATTGGAAATTATCTCAAGCGGTTAAAGAAATGGCTGGAAAAAAAACAGCAGAAATTTGTTATTCCCTTCTTAAAGTGAACCCCAGCGTGACTCGTTGCTGGTCTTCGAACAAACTACAATTAAACTACCTTTATAAAAAAAAACACCAATGGTTTTTCCAAAGCTGATCAAATGTTACGTTGCCATTTGTGTGATTGATTTACAGGAGGTATGTCTAGCAAATATGTTTTGACAGTGAAGTAAATAAGGAAATATTATCTGACTTTCTTCTGTTCGTTCCCCCCCAAAAGTAGAAAAACTAAACCAGACATAAAATCTGTGGTAAGATGGGCAGCCAATAAATTTTGCAAACAAACAAGCAAATATATCTTCAGTCAGAACTGAAGAAACTTCTTAGATGAAAAGTGAAATGTCTTGGAGGAAAAACAAAGGAAGTCCAGTTTCCTTTGGAAAAAAGAAAAGAAAAAACAAACAAACCATGACCTGGATGACTGAGAATCTCCATAGAAACAAATATATTCCTACATCTCTCATTAATCATGAATACTTTTTTTCACATTTTTTTAGTTTCAGAGTAGAATATGTCTCCAAAGGCAGACTTTCTCTCTCCTTTCCATATTCCTTCACTGCTCCCTATTTGATGCCTTTGTGATTTATTCTCTACCTATGCTTACAAAAAATATCCCTTCCTTACAGCAAGAAAAATGTAAAGAATTAGAAGCTGAAACATTATTAGAACGAGTCATTTTTCAGATTAAGTACAAACGGTTTCTGGTCCTTCTTGCTGAAATACATTCCTTTTCTGCAGCTATCCTTTCTCTGTTGCAATTTATCTCAGTGTAGTAAGATTTGGCCGTAAAAGTGATTCAAGGAAGAGATGGAAGACTTCAGGTGTGCTGAAACAACAAGAGAGTTTAGCCAGGATGTTTACAGACATGTTGGGTAAACATTGGCCTGTAGATCAAGAGAAATTCTGTTCCAGTGTTGACCCAGACTTAGGGGACAATATGAATTGTGAATACGTGCAGATGGCCCCCGCTATCTCTGGCCACTTGCAGAACCATGAATGTTGTTGTTAGGTGCGAAGTCGTGTCCGACCCATCGCGAACCCACGGACAGCGTTCCTCCAGGTCTTCCTTATTTATTTATTTATTTATTTATTTATTTAATTTAATTTATATACCGCCCTTCTCCCGTAGGACTCAGGGCGGTGCACAGCATATTAAAACAAGTACAAATTCAAATACAAAAAATATTAACCCCTATAAAACCAAATTAAAAGCCAAATATTAGAAGCTGTTATTCATGTTAAAATTATTCTTAAAATCATCCCTAAGTAAAATCCTCCCTAGGTCAGGGCCGCTTGCTGAAAAAGCCATGTCTTGAGGGCGCGGCGGAAAGTAAGGAGATCCGGAATCGTCCGGATCTCGGGGGGTAGTTCGTTCCAGAGGGTGGGGGCACCCACAGAGAAGGCCCTCCCCCTGGGGGTCGCCAGCCGACATTGTTTGGCCGACGGCACCCTGAGGAGACCCACTCTGTGGGAGCGTACCGGTCTGTGAGAGGAAATCTGTGGCAGAAGGCGGTCTCGGAGGTAACCAGGTCCAATGCCATGGAGCGTTTTAAAGGTGGTAACTAACACCTTAAAGCGCACTCGGAAGACCACTGGTAACCAGTGCAGCTCGCGCAGGAGCGGTGTTACATGGGAGCGACGAGTCCCTCCCAACACCGCCCGCGCGGCCGCATTCTGGACCAGTTGAAGTCTCCGGGTGCTCCTCAAAGGGAGCCCCATGTAGAGAGCATTACNGGCAACCACAGCCACTCGGTCTTGGAAGGGTTGAGCCTGAGTCTGTTCCTCCCCATCCAGACCCGTACGGCCTCCAGGCAACGGGTCATCACGTCAAGGGCATCGTTGGGGTGGCCTGGGGTGGAAATGTACAGCTGCGTATCATCAGCGTACTGATGGAAATCCACCCCAAAGCCACGAATGATCTCCCCCAGCGGCTCTACCATCTTCTGGAGTCCATTTAAGCTCACGCCTCCTGCTTCAGGGACTCCATCCAGCCACCTCCTTCTCTGTCGTCCCCTTCTTCTCTTGCCCTCCATCTTTCCCAGCATCAGGCTCTTCTCCAGGGAGTCCTTCCTTCTCATTAGGTGGCCAAAGTACTTGAGTTTCAACGTCAGGATCTGGCCTTCTAAAGAGCAGTCTGGGTTGATCTCCTCCAGGCCTTCCCATCCTCTACCATCTTCTGGAGTCCATTGAAGCTCACGCCTACTGCTTCAGGGACTCCATCCAGCCACCTCCTTCTCTGTCGTCCCCTTCTTCTATTGCCCTCCATCTTTCCCAGCATGAGACTCTTCTCCAGTGAGTCCTTCCTTCTCATTAGGTGGCCAAAGCACTTGAGTTTCAACTTCAGGATCTGGCCTTCTAAAGAGCAGTCGGGGTTGATCTCTTCTACGACTGACTGGTTGGATCGCCTTGCAGTCCAAGGGACTCGCAGGAGTCTTCTCCGGCACCAGAGTTCAAAGGGGCAGGATGAGGCTGGTCCACCAGTTCACCTACCAGCAGAAGCTAAGCAAGACTCTCTTAAGAAGTCCTATCTCCTCTTCTCTCCTGTTCTTCTAATCCCACCGCAGACATTTTAAAGAATGCATTTCCAAGAATCAAGAACAAAATGGAGCAAGGGGTTTTTCTCATAAATGAAAGAAAATACAGCCGCCGGAGAGACCCACTCCTCTTTTCACAATAGAGTTGTGAAACAGGGGGAAAGCTGCCTTTCTCGGAGATATTTACAACGCGGTATCACTTGAGGAAAAAAGCAGACGGCTTCATGGGGGGAAAATGGTTAATAGACCTGACCTTTTCCCCGAGTCCAAATGAAAAATGCCAACGAGAGAATAAAAACCGAACACGCGCTGGCTGTCTGCAGACTCGGTTTTTCTGGAACCCTCGACAGAATCTTTCAAAGGAAGAATGGAAAAATAAAGCTCTTGGGGAATAAAGATAAGCATTTCAAACTGCCCAGAGTTTCCAGGTGTTGAAGAAAGATTTAAAACAACTACGTGGAACTACGGGTCGTTTTCAATTCCACAGACGAGGCATCTTATTTCAAGTGGCTTTTTTTTTGTTTGTTCGGCCACTGCATGTAAATTGGTTAGGGGTTTGAAATCTGGATTAAGCACTGGTGCTTTGGTGAATAACATGGCCCCCTCTTCTTTGTGGCAGCCCCTCAGATACTGGAATGCTGCTATCATGTCTCCCCTATTTCTTCTTTTCTTTAGACTGGCCAAAGCCAAGTCCCGCAGCCATTCTTCGAATGTTTTAGTCTCCAGGCCTTGGATCATCTTAGTTGTTCTTCTCTGGATTTTTTTCCCAAACTCTCAACATCTTTTTTTGTAATATGGTGACCAAAATTGGCTGCAGTATTTGAGATATGGTCTTACTAGGGCTTTATAAAGCGGTACTAATACTTCGTGTGAACTTGACTCTATTCCTCTGTTTATACATGAGCAATAAATCTGCTTAAGTGGATCGTATGATCCTGATTCTTCGTGACTGATCAAAGCTAATGACACACAGGTTGTCAAATATATTAATATATTCCTTGGGGGTAAGAGCACACAAAACGTTTGTTTCTGCGAAAATTGAATGACCTTGACTTCCAGACAGACACAAAAACACTTGGCAAAATATAAATTGAGCCTGGGTGGCAAAAGTTCTTTGGCAGAGGTCAATTCCCAAAATTAAGAAAGCTTTTGTATTAGGTCTAATAATTTGCAATCGGTATTATTCCAAGGACGATATTCAAAATCCCACCTGAAATGTTTTGTCAGTGTAGAACTCTGTGTGTGTGTGTGTGTGTGTGTGTGTGTGTGTGTGTGTGTGTGTGTGTGTGCATGAAAACAACCTAACAACCAATAATTTTATCGTAAGAACTGTAGGGAGATTCATTAATTTAGTTCCTTCGTCTCAAAGTTGCTTTCTCTCAAGTACACATGCATAACACAAATTTAAACATACTATATACAACATATCTATAGACCTACACCCTTACGTATAAGTAACACATAAATGTTAATCACTGTCTATCTTGAATACATAACTAAAGCTTCCTCCTTCCGTTATGTATTCAAGATGGACAGTGAATAATATTTATATGTTACTTACATGTAAGGGTGTAGTTCTATACATATGTTGTATATAGTATGTTTTAAATGTGTGTTATGTATGTGTACACTTTGAGAGCAAGCAGCTAAATTTCATTTTTAATGTGTGCCTTTGTGCCCACAGGGGGAAAAAATGATAATAAAGGTTATGTAAATCTAAATCTAAATCTAGTCCTGCTTTGTGAATACTCTAGAAAAATGTTGCCTTGTCGTATTTCCTTTCTTTTCAGATTGCAAACTCTCTAACCCCGGGGTTGTAGCAAATATTGTGCCGCAGCAGTGAAAATGAAACACCCATTGATGCAAGGTCTCCCATCGTTGCAATCCTATTTTCTTGTCTAACACGCCTTCCTGTTATTCAAATGTTTCTTTTGCTTTACCGTTTGTTTGTTTGTTTTTTAAAGTAATATTTCTTTGTTTCTGGTTTCTGGTCATATTCAAATATGAATTGCAGAAGGCCACTTTGTATGTGACTTGTCTGGGCTGGGCTGAAAAACTCCAGATAGTGGATGGCAGCTGAAATATAACAGGGCTGCCATCTTCTGGCCATGAAAATGCTTGCAGCTTCTATCCATCAGTTCTTGGATTATTATTTTTTTTTTACCCCATAATTTCCTTATTCACATTATTTTCAAACCACTCCGGTAGTACAGGAAAAAAAAAATAATAATCTGGTAAATGTATTATTTAGAAGGTAAAACGTACTCTCATTTCTCCCTGTGGCTCCTTATTCAGCAGAGTCCCTGGTGCAAATTCTCAGCTGTTTTTTTTTTCCCCTGCAGTTCCTGGAAAACCTCACGATCCCCGTTAAAACATTCGTAACTCCGTCTTTATCTCTCCGTCCCTAGTGAAAGTAACAATTTCCTCAATACCCCTTGCAAGATGTCTGTTGATTCGTTTGCCAGATCTATGGGATTAACTAAAGTACTTCCCCAGCCTGTTATCCCTGCTATATAAAGATTAAAACATAATTTCTAAGATGCCCCAAAGGTAGTAATAATAATAATAATAATAATAATAATAATAATAATAATAATAATAATAATAATAATAATAATAATAATAATAATAATAATAATAATAATAATAATAATAATAATAATAATAATAAAGTTGGAAGGGACCTTGGAGGTCATCGAGTCCAACCCCCTGCTCAGGCAGGAGAACCTATACCATTTCGGACAAATGGCTGTCCAGTTTCTTCTTAAAAACTTCCAGTGTTGGAGCATTCACCGCTTCTGGAGGCAGGTTGTTCCACTGGTTAATTGTTCTAACTGTCAGGAAGTTTCTCCTTAGTTCTAGGTTGCTTCTCTCCTTGATTAGTTTCCATCCGTTGCTTCTCGTCCTGCCTTCAGGCGCTTTGGAGAATAGCTGGACTCCCTCTTCTTTGGGGCAGCCCCTGAGATACTGAAAGACTGTTATCATGTCCCCTCTCGTCCTTCTCTTCCCCCCCCCCCAAAAAAAAAGGCAACTGGACTTTCTTGGTGTTTTATTTGCAAACATTTCACCTCTCATCCAAGAAGTTTATTCAGTTCAACTGAAGAAATTCCTTGGATGAAAAGCAAAACATTTTCGAATAAGAAAAACAAGAAAGTCCAGTTGCCTTTTGGAAAAAAAAGCACTTTTGGGACAGCTGTGACCTGGAGGATTGAGATACAATGTCTAAGTTATTTTATGTGTTCGGTGCCCTCATCCAGCTACTGTCCAGTGGTTGAAATAGTTTGAAGGAATATCGTTCAAGCCTGGTCAGATAAACAGTTAGTGGAATGCTGTCAAAACAAGCCTCCAATGCTGCAAAATGGATTTATTTATTTATTTTTTAAATAAAGTGTTGGAAATCTCAGATCATAAAACATAAAGTAATGGAGTTGGAAGGGACCCTGGAGGTCTTCTAGTCTAACCCACTGCTCAAGGCAGGAGACCCTACACCATTTCAGTCCAGTTGCTTCCTGAAAAAAAGCACCTTTGGGATAACTAAGACCTGGATGACTGAGAATCTCCAGAGACATTAGCTAACTAGATTCTTGTGAATGGAATGGAATGGAATAGAATAGAATAGAATAGAATAGAATAGAATAGAATAGAATAGAATAGAATAGAATAGAAAATATGGAATAGAATAGAATAGAATAGAATAGAATAGAATAGAATAGAATAGAATAGAATAGAATAGAATAGAAAATATGGAATAGAATAGAATAGAATAGAATAGAATAGAATAGAATAGAATAGAATAGAATAGAATAGAATAGAATAGAAAATATGGAATAGAATAGAATAGAATAGAATAGAATAGAATAGAATAGAATAGAATAGAATAGAATAGAATAGAAAATATGGAATAGAATAGAATAGAATAGAACAGAACAGAAAATATGGAATAGAATAGAATAGAATAGAATAGAATAGAAAATATGGAATAGAATAGAAAATATGGAATAGAATAGAATGGAACAGAACAGAAAATATGGAATAGAATAGAATAGAATAGAATAGAATAGAATAGAATAGAATAGAACTGGAAGGGCCCTTGGAGGTCTTCTAGTCCAGCCCCCTGCTCAAGCAGGAGAACCTACACCATCTCAGACAGGTGAATGTCCAGTCTCCTCTTAAAAATCTCCAGTGATGGAGCACCCACAACGTCTGGAGGCAAGCTGTTCCATTGGTTGATTGCTCTAATTGTTAGGAAGTTACTCCTTAATTCCAGGTTGCTTCTCTCCTTGATGAGTTTCCATCCATTGTTTCTTGTCTTGCCTTCTGGGGCTTTGGAAAAATAGTATCAAAATGCCATTGATAATACTGAGGAAAATAGATAATCAAATAACATGTGAGATTGGCGTTCCTGCCTGCAATCATATAAGATTTGACCATAGAATGTCAAAATCTCATTAACACTGAAGTGAAAATACAGATAGTCCTCTATTTATGCCCACAATTGCTGCCAACATTTCTCTTACTCTGCGAGACATGTGTTAAGTGGCTTTTGCCCTATTTTATAACCTTTCTTTCTTTCTTTCTTTCTTTCTTTCTTTCTTTCTTTCTTTCTTTCTTTCTTTCTTTCTTTTTTAAATATGTTTTATTGATTTTTAACATAATCACCTTACTATTTGGTAAACAGCGTGTTGTCTGGGTTAGTATTTAAAAAACAATCAATAACAATTAATTTCTATAATTTTATAGTCCATGTAATGGCTTTGCTTGGTTTTTTTTTTCTTCCAATGATGTTCCCTTTTGCCAACCTTAAATTAATACATTTCTTATTACTTGAATAAATGGCCATTAAATACAGACATTTTTCTCATGTTTTTTGCAAATGATAACCACATCAACAGAAAGCTCCTTTTCTGGTTGATCGTCTCGATTGCCTCATCGTAGACCCTGTTTACCAAATTCTTATTTAAATTTGTTTTTCCCACAATATTCAAAGCATTCTTTACCGCTTAAGATTTTCTCAAAATTAGTTACACTTAAGTACTTAAGCCTTTTTTTCCTCATACAAGCCATCCAAAAATTTTACATTTCTCATATCTTTAAAAAAGAAAAAGAAAGAGAGAGAGAGAGAGAAAGAAAGAAAGAAAGAAAGAAAGAAAGAAAGAAAGAAAGAAAGAAAGAAAGAAAGAAAGAAAGAAAGAAAGAAAAAGAAAACATTTCTTTTATATAAACCATCCCAGCATTTCTGTATTTCTCATGTCAAAAAACAAAACACAGAAGGATAAAAAGAAAGAAAAAAAATACTGCATTACTTGAGGGGTTCATCCCTCTTAAACCTTTCTCGCCCCGTTGCTAAGTGAATCAACGATGCCGTTAATTTGGAAACACGGTTGTTAAATGAATCTGCATTCCCCATTGACTTTGCATGTTGGACATTTGCAAAAGGGGATCACGTGACCTCGTGGGACACTGCAACCGTCCTAAGCACATGTCAGTTGCCAAGCCTCTGAATTTTGATCACGTGACCACAAGGATGCTGCAATTTATGGTCGTTAAGTGGGAAACACGGTCATAAGTCACCTTTTTTCACTGCCGTTGTAACTTTAAACAGTCACTAAGCGAACCGTTTTAAGTCAAGGATGACCTGTATGAAGATCTTGCAAAAAGACTGAAAAGTTAAAACGTTAAACTTTACTTTGCGGTCTTTCCTACAAATCAGCTGTGATTCTACTAATCACAGGCCAAAAGCAATGGATACGGAGTCGTTTGGAAAAAAAAATGACCTAAATGGATGCCTTGAATTATAGGTCAAATGTAAAAATTAATTAAAAGGCTTCCGCTAACAGACTTGACTTTTAGAAAGAGCTAGAGAATATTCTTTTTCCGGTGGTCAGATTTAACGCAATCCTCAAGAGCAGAAAAATCAGTTGTGAATTCCACTATCTTCCTGGGGAGGTATTCCAAATATAATTTTTAATCGGGGTTGTATAAAAAGCCATACCAATCATTGCACGCACGTGTGCTAAGGAGACAGAGATCAGAATTTGAATGTTTCCTATGTCTTTTGTTTTTAAAAAGGCAAAAACAAAATATAAACCTTTCTCCCCTAAAATAATAAATTTAACTAGCGCATCAGCCTCTTCCCAAAAATGAATGCCACAGATCTGAAGGTAGATGGTTCTTTGAGAAATTATTTCTCGTGTTGGGCAATTATCATTAATGAAAGAAAATTTCCTTAAATCCTCATAAATCAGGGAGTGAATTGACTGGCCAAGCATCCAAATTGCTGCATTATTCACACTGGAATTGCTCCAAAGATTAACTGTAAATTGCCCTCTAAATTGAATTTATAGTTCCATTTTTCACCGCTGTTCTGTTGTGACAGTTGAGAAGACTCTCCACAAAAAGATGACATAAATGGATCTAATTTCGTAGTGCCCTGCCTTCAAGATGGGATTGGACAATCTCTATTTACCTTTATGTCTTTAACAATCTGCCCTGGCAACCATAAATATCTGTTAGAAAAGAAACTGTGTCTTGTTTTAATGCTGTCCTCAATACAATATCTATATATACAATATATATATATATATATATATATATATATATATATATATATATATATATATATATATATATATATATATATATATATATATATATATATATATATATATATATATATATATATATATATATATATATATATATATATATATATATATATATATATATATATATATATATATATATATATATATATATATATATA